>NC_092715.1:10952644-11225144 GCF_047496885.1 Scyliorhinus torazame
AGGGTTAATGTAAGCCTACTTGTGACACTATCTATGATAACTATAAAGATTATTAGCAACACCAAATCAGGTTCAATTATTTTACTATCAACCTATTTACCATCATGTCAATGTTTGAAAACTGACGATTCAAGCCCATTACTAGAGAAGTAACCAATCACATCAGAGAGGGACAAACAAAACACAGAATCAAGTGAGTTTCCTCTGTGTTAAACCATTCTCCAACAACATTTATTTCTGCAGTTGGACCTGATGTAAACTCGAGGCTCCACTCAGCCAGTGGTTGTGAAAGGACACTTCAACGCGAGGTGGGTTTGATCGCCTGTTACTTCAAGTGGCACTCAATGAACACGAGCCTGTCACTGGGGGGCCTGGCTGATGGCACACAGCAGGCTGGAAAGGCAGTGTTCTCCCTCTTCAACAAGGCCTCAGACACAGAGCAGGAGCTCCGTCCAGCTGCCGCCTGCTTTCTCCGGCCTCTTTGTGTCCCAGCCTGAGCTGACGCGTCAATGTTCATGCATTGTATTGAGAAGGTTATTCTGAAGGTGCACAGCAGGTCAGTCAGCGTCCATGGAGAAAGGAGGGTGCTGTTGAGGGCGCTACGCCAGCCCATCGGTACGTGCAGTTTATTTATTAATGCAGCAAAATCGGATTTCAGAGGCAGAGGTGATTCGCTCCCCGGATCGAGAGGGAAAATGAAATGTATGCTCTGCCTGAAGGCAGCTCCTTGGCTCACTGTCGGCTAATGCTGCACCTCAGCTGCTATCTTGGCAGGTTGTCTCATTGCTGGTGGTTTTCCAGGGGCACGGCGAGGGGGCAGGGGGAGGGGGGCAGGGGGAGGGGGCAGGGGGAGGGGGCAGGGGGAGGGGGCAGGGGCAGGGGGAGGGTCAGGGCGAGGGGGCAGGGCGAGGGGGCAGGGCGAGGGGGCAGGGCGAGGGGGCAGGGGGTGGGGGCAGGGCGAGGGGGCAGGGGTGGGGGCAGGGCGAGGGGGCAGGGCGAGTAGGCAGGGGCGAGGGGGCAGGGCGAGGGGGCAGGGGGTGGGGGCAGGGCGAGGGGGGCAGGGCGAGGGGGCACGGCGAGGGGGCAGGGGGTGGGGACAGGGCGAGGGGGTAGGACCCTCAGCTGGGATGGGAATCCAAAGCCCCCTTTGTGTCGTCCTGAATGACACACGAACCAACCACCCGCTGAGCTGACCGACCCCCTCCATCATGGTGAACCGTGCAAATAAAACGGATTCCGTCCCGATGGGGCCGATACTTTCACCTGCGAGGACCAGGAGATAATTCCACAGCTCCACACCACCTTCTGGAGGACAACTTGGGATGGGCTGTCAATCAGACAGTTTGGGGTCCGTGTTGCCTGTTTTATTGTATCAGCTACAACATTCCTCACAAAATTAATCTCACAAAATCAAAACCTTTTGCCAGCTTATAGGCACCACATCAACTGCAAAGGCCTCCTCACCCGGCTGTTAGCTCAGCAAACAACTCAATCCCGTTTGCGGGAACAAATTTTGCTTTCAACCAACCCATGCCTACTTTCACTAATTAATCTCCACTTCTCCAACTGACCAATTCAGGCTATTGGTCCTGATTGAAAATCGTCACCAAATGGCGGACGGTGCTGGTGGTCGATGGGGTTTCCCTGGTGATTTGGCTTCCAGTGGTTGTGAGCAGGGCGAGGTCGCTGTAGGGCACGTGGCAGAGGCCTTGGGAGGGGGGGGGGGGGGGGTCACGGCGGGAGGGAGTGGCGTGAACCAATCCGGCGTCGGGCCGCCCCAAAGGTGCGGGATTTCTTCACACCTTTAGGGGTCAAGCCCTCACCTTGAGGGGCTCGGCCCGCGCCGGAGTGGTTGGCGCTGGCGACCGGCGGGAAAGGCCATTGGCGCCACGCCAGCCGGGGCCGAAAGGACTTCGCCGGCCACGGAAGTCCGCGCATGCGCGGGGGGGGTCTCTTCCGCGTCGGCCATGGTGAAGACCGTGGCCGAGGCGGAGGGGAAAAGAGTGCCCCCACGGCACAGGCCCGCCGCGGATCGTTGGGCCCCGATCGCGGCCAGGCCACCGTGGGGGCACCCCCCCGGGGCCAGATCGCCCCCCCCCCCCCCAGGACCCCGGAGCCCGCCCGCGCCGCCTAGTCCCGCCGGGAAGAGAGGTGGTTTGACCCTCGCCGGCGGGACAGGCATTCCAGCAGCGGGACTTCGGCCCATCGCGGGCCGGAGAATCGCCGGGGGGGGGGGGGGGGGGGGGGGGGGGGGGGGGCGCCGACCGGCGCGATTCCCGTCCTCGCCAAATATCCGGTGCCGGAGGATTCGGCAACCGGCGGGGGCGGGATTCACGCCAGCCCCCGGCGATTCTCCGACGAAGGAGTGGGCGGCAGTACCTAAACTTGGGCCTTTGGTAGAGGATCGGAAGATCTTGGGCAGGATTCTCCGAAATGGCGGCTAAGTGTTGACACGGCCTAAACACCGGAGCCTTTCACGCCGGCGTCAACGGGCCCCTTGGCCCAGCGATTCGCTTACCTGAAGGGGGCCAGCAGGACGCCAGGTTGCTCCGCACAGCTGCGGCTGATGATGCCGGGCCAAGTGCTCCAAGGAAGAGGCCACTGGCAGGAGGGACGACTGAGATAGCAAGATTGGAAAGCCACACCCTCCACCATGCAAGCTGACAGCCATCACGGTTTCAGTTTTGGTGCGTCTAATCCATGCACCCCGTGGTGTTGGTATTGTCTCACCTCCTGTGCCCAAGAGACTGCTTCAGGTGGCTGCCCGTGACAATTGCCCCACCTCCGCCAGAGGCCGCACAGTCACACTGGGCACCTTTGCTATTTTTGATGCCAGCTCTGAGACCTACAGTGATCTGACCCCGGATCTGTGGAAAGAGTCTGTGGTTACCAAGGCCCCATTCCAGGAATTCACCGATCACCTGGCCAAGGTCCACTCTCGCGTGTCTGTCGAAAGGTCCCAATCAGCCGCTGTTAACTGGCCTGGAGTTGCTGGGCTGTCCTTACCCACTGTATTGAACAAGGGTGTAACATTTGCAATTCTCCAGTCTTCTGGCATCTTTTTTATAATCTTTAGTGTCACAAGTAGGCTTACATTAACGCTGCAATGAAGTTACTGTGAAAAGCCCCTAGTCGCCACATTCCGGCGCCTGTTTGGGTACACGGAGGGAGAATTCAGAATGTCCAATTCACCTAACAGCACGTCTTTCGGGACTTGTGGGAGGAAACCGGAGCACCCGGAGGAAACCCACGCAGGCACGGGGAGAACGTGCAGACTCCGCACAGGCAGTGACCCAAGCCGGGAATCGAACCTGGGACCCAGGAGCTGTGAAGCGACAGTGCTAACCACTGTGCTGGCGTACCAGCCCCGAGTCCAAGGAAAGTTGGCAGGTTCAGACCAGTGACCCTGGAATCTCCACTTCCTTCACAATCCTCAGCTGCATCTCATCCCGATTAATTGACATCTCCACTTCAGGCAGAGCCTAACTTTTCTACTGCCTCCTATTCCCCAGTTTTCCTGTGGGCTCTCTCTCCTGCCTCCTGTCTTACTTTGTCTATGGTCGCCATCTCTTCCAGTGAAGACACGTGCAGGGTACTCGTATAACCGCCAAATCTCTGAGCGATCACAGCCGCCACACTGGTGATGTTGGTCACTCTGCTGCCTCACAGAGGCTGAGACACCTACCGATTCCCAGAGTTCCGCTCCGCCAGCTTTGTACTGAATTTCATATCGGCGTGAATTCCATCCGGAGCTGACATCAGAACTGACCGGGTCCTGCCACCACAGCTGGATGTCCATCAATAATCCCGATCGGCTGATGTTCAGGAGCGCCCAGTTCAGGGAGATTGGAACATCCGCTTCCACTGAACAGAGAACAAATAGATTAAAAGATCTGACACAGCGAGAGGGGGTGACACAGCGAGGGGGGGTGACACAGCGAGGGGGGGTGACACAGCGAGGGGGGGTGACACAGCGAGGGGGGGGGTGACACAGCGAGGGGGTGACACAGCGAGGGGGGGTGACACAGCGAGGGGGGGGGTGACACAGTGGGGGGTGACACAGCGAGGGGGGGTGACACAGCGAGGGGGGTGACACAGCGAGGAGGGGGTGACACAGCGAGGGGGGGGGTGACACAGCGAGGGGGGGTGACACAGTGAGGGGGGTGACACAGCGAGGGGGGTGACACAGCGAGGGGGGGGTGACACAGCGAGGGGGGGTGACACAGCGAGGGGGGGTGACACAGCGAGGGGGGGTGACACAGCGAGGGGGGGTGACACAGCGAGGGGGGAGTGACACAGTGGGGGGGATGACACAGCGAGGCGGGGGTGACACAGCGAGGGGGGGGTGACACAGCGGGGGGGATGACACAGCGGGGGGGGTGACACAGCGGGGGGGGTGACACAGCAGGGGGGGGACACAGCGAGGGGGGTGACACAGCAGGGGGCGGTGACACAGCGAAGGGGGTGACACAGCGGGGGGGTGACACAGCGAGGGGGGGTGACACAGCGAGGGGGGTGACACAGCGAGGGGGGGGTGACACAGCGAGGGGGGGTGACACAGCGAGGGGGGGGTGACACAGCGAGGGGGTTGACACAGCGGGGGGGGTGACACAGCGAGGGGGGGTGACACAGCGAGGGGGGGGCGACACAGCGAGGGGGGTGACACAGCGTGGGGGGGTGACACAGCGAGGGGGGGGTGACACAGTGGGGGGGTGACACAGCGAGGGGGGTGACACAGCGAGGGGGGGTGACACAGCGGGGGGGGTGACACAGCGAGGGGGGGTGACACAGTGGGGGGGAATG
The DNA here is from genome assembly GCF_047496885.1 of Scyliorhinus torazame. NCBI lineage: Eukaryota > Metazoa > Chordata > Chondrichthyes > Carcharhiniformes > Scyliorhinidae > Scyliorhinus > Scyliorhinus torazame. Next base: position 10,957,448 of record NC_092715.1, read on the forward strand.
ACACAGCGAGGCGGGGGTGACACAGCGAGGGGGGGGTGACACAGCGAGGGGGGGTGACACAGCGGGGGGGTGACACAGCGAGGGGGGTGACACAGCGAGGGGGGGGTGACACAGTGGGGGGGGTGACACAGCGAGGGGGGGTGACACAGCGAGTGGGGGGTGACACAGCGAGGGGGGGTGACACAGCGAGGGGGGGTGACACAGCGAGGGGGGAGTGACACAGTGGGGGGGGATGACACAGCGAGGCGGGGGTGACACAGCGAGGGGGGGGTGACACAGCGGGGGGGATGACACAGCGGGGGGGTGACACAGCGGGGGGGGGTGACACAGCAGGGGGGGGTGACACAGCGAGGGGGGTGACACAGCAGGGGGGGGTGACACAGCGAAGGGGGTGACACAGCGGGGGGGGTGACACAGCGAGGGGGGGTGACACAGCGAGGGGGTGACACAGCGAGGGGGGGGGGTGACACAGCGAGGGGGGGTGACACAGCGAGGGGGGGGTGACACAGCGAGGGGGTTGACACAGCGGGGGGGTGACACAGCGAGGGGGGGTGACACAGCGAGGGGGGGCGACACAGCGAGGGGGAGGTGACACAGCGAGGGGGGGTGACACAGCGAGGGGGGGTGACACAGTGGGGGGGTGACACAGCGAGGGGGGGTGACAGAGCGAGGGGGGGGGTGACACAGCGGGGGGGTGACACAGCGAGGGGGGGGGTGACACAGCGGGGGGGGTGACACAGCGAGGGGGGGGTGACACAGCGAGGGGGGGGTGACACGGCGGTGGGGGTGACACAGCGGTGGGGGTGACACAGCGAGGGGGGGTGACACAGTGGGGGGGATGATACAGCGAGGGGGGTGACACAGCGAGGGGCGTGACACAGCGGGGGGGGGTGACACAGCGGTGGGGGTGACACAGCGAGGGGGGGTGACACAGCGGGGGGGGATGACGCAGTGGGAGGGTGACACAGCGAGGGGGGGTGACACAGCGAGGGGGGTGGTGGGTGACACAGGCGGGGGGGGGTGACACAGCGGGGGGGGTGACACAGCGAGGGGGGGGTGACACAGCAGGGGGTGTGACACAGCGAGGGGGGGGTGACACAGTGGGGGGGATGACACAGCGAGGCGGGGGTGACACAGCGAGGGGGGGGCGACACAGCGAGGGGGGGGTGACACAGCGAGGGGGGGTGACACAGCGAGGGGGGGGTGACACAGTGGGGGGGTGACACAGCGAGGGGGGGTGACACAGCGAGGGGGGTGACACAGTGGGGGGGATGACACAGCGAGGCGGGGGTGACACAGCGAGGGGGGGTGACACAGCGAGGGGGGGTGACACAGCGAGGGGGGGTGACACAGTGGGGGGGTGACACAGCGAGGCGGGGGGTGACACAGCGAGGGGGGGGTGACACAGCGAGGGGGGGGGTGACACAGCGAGGGGGGGGTGCTGACACAGCGAGGGGGGGGTGACACAGCGAGGGGGGGTGACACAGCGAGGCGGGGGTGACACAGCGAGGGGGGGGTGACACAGCGAGGGGGGGGTGACACAGCGAGGGGGGGTGCTGACACAGCGAGGGGGGGTGACACAGCGAGGGGGGGGTGACACAGCGAGGCGGGGGTGACACAGCGAGGGGGGGTGACACAGCGAGGGGGGGGTGACACAGCGAGGGGGGGTGCTGACACAGCGAGGGGGGTGACACAGCGAGGGGGGGGTGCTGACACAGCGAGGCGGGGGGGTGACACAGCGAGGGGGGGTGACACAGCGAGGGGGGGTGACACAGCGAGGGGGGGGGGTGACACAGCGAGTGGGGGTGCTGACACAGCGAGGGGGGGGTGACATAGCGAGGGGGGGTGACACAGCGGGAGGGGGGTGACACAGCGGGGGGGGGGGTGACACAGCGAGGCGCAGAGGGAGCTGGGTGACACAGCGAGGGGGGGTGGCACAGCGGGGGGGGATGGTGGTGACACAGCGAGGCGCAGAGGGAGCTGTTTATTTACCAGGACGATGGAAGGTAAAGCAGCGTTGCTGGTGTGTGACGTTGTCAGATTGCAGCCTGACACAAACCTCAGCCTCCCTGCTGTCCGACTGATTGAGGTAACAGGTGCTCTCCCCGCTCTGAGAGATTGGACATTCCCTCCAGCTCGGGCTGTGTCTGCACAACAACAGCAGTCAGTCAATAATTAGCACACCATTTGACAAACAACTATTTCTTGTACAGTGTGGGTTAGATAGAAAGCTATAATCAGGAAGAAATTGGTGGAGAAGACACACTAACACAGGAACTCGGTAAGTCACCTCCTTAAACACGAGGCTGCTAATAAACATAGTAGAGGTCACAACCTTTAACATTTATATTGGATAACTGAGGGCTGGAGAACTGGAAGTTTGTTAATGTTACGTCACACTGAGAGAATGAAGAACAAAAAACAACATTGGCGATGGGGAATGATCAGGAACAACAATAAAAGCTTGTTTGTAACGGGGTAATGGGCAGCCCGATAGCAGAGTGGTTAGCACTGTTGCTTCTCAGCGCCAGGGACCCGGGGTCGACTCCCGGCTTGGGTCACTGTCTGTGCGGAGTTTGCACGCTCTCCCCGTGTCTGCGTGGGTTTCCTCCGGGTGCTCCGGTTTCCTCCCACAAGTCCCGAAAGACGTGCTGTGAGGTGAATTGGACATTCTGAATTCTCCCTCTGTGTACCCGAACAGGCGCCGGAATGTGGCGACTAGGGGCTTTTCACAGTCACTTCATCGCAGTGTTAATGTAAGCCCACTTGTGACACTAATAAAGATTATTATTATTGATTATTACATGATATATTCTCACATCAGAGGGCAATACTGCAAAGCTTAAGATTGGCTCAATGTACAATTGTGGAATCTGTTGGGAATTCTGAATACAAGGACTTCCTACATAAAGGTCAATGGGTCTGTTAGATTTAGTCAAGATAACTGCAGAAAATGATGGGTTCTAATCTAGTTGCTCGAATCTAATCTAGTTGTTGGATATTTTTGGAGTTCCAGTTCTTCATTCGTGCGAGTCTCAACAATGTAAAAGATAGACACATCATTGAATAGATAACAAAGACTCAGCAATCACAACTGTTAAACCTTACTGACCCGTTGTTATAGAAGAATTTTAGTTGGCTATGTTGCGTCAGGTTCTGGTTGTTTCCCTCGCTCCATCGGCATGCGAACGTTTCCTGCTCCAGCGAACGGCACTCTGTAATTGTAGGTCCTTCAAGAGGAAATAAAGAGATGAAAGGTTCACAGAACATTGAGATAGAAGAAGTGAGATCTACAGGATTCCTGCCTTTCTCCATATCACAGCGATTGTTGTGAACAAAATGGTTTCCAATAGCGTTCCAGGAAGACACACTGGGCGGGATTCTCCGACCCCCCGCCGGGCTGGAGAATCGCCGGGGGGGGGGGCGGTGTGAATTCCGTGATCGGGGCCCACCGATCTGCGGGCGGGCCTGTGCCGTGGGGGCGTTCTTTCCGTCCGCGACGACCGCTGTAAAGCTCCGCCATGGCCGGCGCGGAGAGGAAACCCCCTGCGCATGCGCAGGAATCACGGCAGCGATTCTGGGACCACGCCGGCGCTCCCGCCCATGCGCCAACTCGCACCGGCCGGCGGAGGACCTTCGGCACCGGTTGGCACGGCGCCAATCACTCCAGCGCCGGCCTAGCCCCCGAAGGTGCAGAGGATTCCGCACCTTCCGGGCGGCCCGACGCCGGAGTGCTTCACGCCGCTCCTCGGCACCGGTATGGCCCAGCCCGCCGGGTAGCGGACAATCACGCCCACTGTTTCTTTTCAATGAATTGGGCACGGCACGCGTGCAGCTGCTGAAGGATTAACAACAAGACGCGACAGCAATCCCATGGACGGTCTCACTTAGTCATTGCTGCTCTAATCTCTCACACCCCATAACACCGGACGCCATTAACATCTTTCTCATCTAAACTAATCCTTATCACCGAGTTCAGCGGCAGTCACTCCCCAACGTGTGTCTACAGCACCACAGCTGACAGCCTCACTTTTGTCATAATATCCACTCATGTATATAATGAGATGCAGATAGGCAGTGATTGACACACAGGATAACCAATGAACACACACAACACATAACAACCAATCACCAGACAGGACACCACCACTGTAAAGCACACAGGGCATTAAGACTCTCGCTCTCCCTACAGGACACAGCGACTGAGATAGTCAGAGTGCACAAGCCAGTGAGCACTATCACCATGAGGTAGAGAGTTAGTCTGGTCAGGCCAGTGGGAGGTTAGCAGTTAGATTGATAGAGTGTCAACTCACAGCAGACTATGTACAGCAATCAGCAAGTTCAATAAAACAGTGTTGGACCGTCTCCTGTGTCAGAAGCCTGTTTCTAGCTTCACTGCATCCAGTTGCAGTCAACGTTGAACCAACTCACTTAACACATCAACTTTGTCTTTAGTCTTTCACCAGATGTACGTGTCATAGAAATATAACATAGACGATAGGAGCAGGAGGAGGCCTTTTGGCCCTTCGAGCCTGCTCCGCCATTCATCACCATCATGGCTGATCATCCAACTCAATAGCCTTATCCTGCTTTCTCCCCATAGCCTTTGATCCCATTCTCCCCAAGTGCTATATCCAGCCGCCTCTTCAATATTCAGTGTTTTAGCATCAACTACTTCCTGAGGTAATGAATTCCACAGGCTCACCGCTCTCTGGGTGAAGAAATGTCTCCTTACCTCTGTCCGAAATGGTTACCCTGAATCCTCAGGCTGTGACCCCTGGTTCTGGACACACCCATCATTGGTAACATCTTCCCTGCATCTACCCTGTCCAGTCCTGTTAGAATTTTATAATCTCTATGAGATCCCCCCTCATTCGCCTGAACTCCAGCGAGAACAATCCCAACCGAGTCACTCTCTCCTCATACGTCACACCGCCATGTCCGGAATCAGTCTGGGCCAGCAATTGTTGCCCATCCCGAATAGCCCTTCAACTGCGTGTCCTGCCGGGTCATGCGAGAGGGCAGTTAAGTCAACCACATTAGTGGAGTCACATGTTGGCCAGACCGGGTAAGATCGGCAGATTTCCTTCCCTGAAGGAACATTAGAGAACCAGATGGGTTTTTGCCACAATCGATGATAGTTTCATGGTTACTGAGACTAGGGGCAGGATTCTCCAACCCCCCGCCGGGTCGGAGAATCGCCGGGAGGTGGCATGAATCCTGCCTCTGCCGGCTGCCGAATCCTCCCTCACTGGAGATTCGGCGGGGGCAGGAATCGCGCTGCGCCGGTCGGCGCCCCCCCCCCCCCCGGCGATTCTCCGGCCCGCGATGGGCCGAAGTCCCGCTGCTGTAATGCCTGTCCCCGCCGGCGTGAATTAAACCACCTCCCTTACCGGCGGGACCAGGCGGCGCGGACGGGCTCCGGGGTCCTGGGGGGGGCGCGGGGCGATCTGGCCCCGGGGGGTGCCCCCACGGTGGCCTGGCCCGCGATCGGGGCCCACCGATCGGCGGGCGGGCCTGTGTCAACCTCCGCCATGGCCGGCGCGGAGAAGAACATGCGCGGGGATGACGTCAGCAGCCGCTGACGCTCCCGCGCATGCGCGGACGTCCGCCGGCCAGCGGAGTCCCTTCGGCCCCGGCGGGCGTGGCGCCAAAAGCCTTCCACGCCAGCCAGCGGGACGGCAACCACTCCGGCGCGGGCCTAGCCCCTAAAGGTGAGGGCTTGGCCCCTAAAGGTGCGGAGAAATCCACACCTTTGGGGCGGCCTGACGCCGGAGTGGTTCCCGCCACTCCCTCCCGCCGGGACCCCCCGCCCTGCCGGGTAGGGGAGAATTCCACCCGAGATTTATATTCCAGTTTTGTCCATTAGATTTAAATTACAATCAGCTGCCGTGATGGGATTTGAACCCATGTCCCCACTCTGGGCCTCTGCATTACTGGTGCAGTGAGATTAGTACTGTGCGACCCCCCCCTCAGCCAGTGCTACTCTGTGTATGTCGGATAAATAATCGCACAGAGAGAGGGAGGGAGAATCAGAGGTTAAACCGCTCCCACCAAACCTCAGGAAACACTTTTAAAATTGGATTTTCACTTGGATCCGCCTTGGTTAAAAAAGGCCCCCAAACATGCGATTTCCATCTTTGTGTGTATGTATTTGGGGGTTTGCGGGGAGGAGATGGGGGGGTGGTGGCGGGGAGGGATGGGGGTGTGGGGGGGGCGTTGAGGAAGAGGGGCTAAGAGATGTAGGATACAGTTAAACCTGCCCAAGCTGGAACCAGACAGTGAAACTACTGTCACTCGGTCAGTAATGCAGAGGCCCAGGCTAATGATCTGAGGTCATGGGTTCAAATCCCACCAGGACAAACAGGAGGACAGGCAAGTGCTGATGGTTAGATGGCCTGCCTCAGTTCTCTGGGACACCATACAAGTTGCTTCAGAAGTTGTTAAATCCTCTTGCCCTCCCCCTCCCCGCACACCCATGTCCCCTCGTACCCGCCATGCCACCTCCATGGCTACTCACCACTACACACCATGGGCAGACCTCAGGAGACATTTAGAGATGAAAAATAAACTTTGGCTTATTTTTAAAAATAAACTCAGAACTCTTTGCTTTTGAAACTCAACCAAGCATTCATCGTGACATATCGATAGCCCTTGGAGAATAGTCAACAAAGAACGCTATTTAAATGGCAAAGTCAGAAGCTGCATATTTTTTCTAACCGCCATAGATGGCCTTTCAATCAAAGTAGTCCAGTCGAAGTTTTCCTGAAATATCTGAGGCTGCAGATGTCACAAAGCGTTAAAGTTTAAAGAGCAGGGGATTTAAAAAAGAATCAGATCATGAAAATTATACAGATCTTTTCTACCATCCAGGAACATTTACATCTATTCCAACACTTTATAGCTTCTGTACTGTGGGTTAAGGTCCTTGCAACAGCCAAAATGGGGTCAGTTTGAACTCAACATTGAGCCCCTCTCCCTTTCCCCTACCAGCAAACGTTGGATATGGGACATGGAAGAGGGGCTTCTGTGTCCGGGTCCCGCCCGCCATTTTTAAAGGTTTGCAAAGTCTTGAAGACTCCAGGAAAATCCAATCCATGAGGGTTGGTTTCATCTCAAGATTCACAGAGTCCTAGATGTTTACAGCATGGAAACAGGCCCTTCGGCCCAGCTTGTCCATGCTGCCCAGTTTCTGTCACTAAGCTAGTCCCACTTGCCCACATTTGGCCCATATCCCTCTATACCCACCCTGTCCATGTAACTGTCTAACTGCTTTTTAAAGGACAAAATTGTACCCACCTGTACCACTGCCTCGGGCAGCTCGTTCCAGATGCTCAGCACCCTCTGTGTGAAGACATTTCCCCTCTGGGCTCTTTTGTATCTCACCCCTCTCACCTTAAACGTATGCCCTCTAGCTCTAGACTTCCCTACCTTTGGGAAAAGCGGTTGACTATCTACCTTATCGATGCCCCTCATTAGAACATAGAACATAGAACATTACAGCGCAGTACAGGCCCTTCGGCCCTCGATGTTGCGCCGACCTGTGAAACCACTCTAAAGCCCATCTACACTATTGCCTTATTGTCCATATGTCTGTCCAATGGCCATTTGAATGTCCTTAGTGTTGGCGAGTCCACTACTGTTGCAGGCAGGGCATTCCACGCCCTTACTACTCTCTGAGTAAAGAACCTACCTCTGACATCTGTCCTATATCTATCTCCCCTCAATTTAAAGCTATGTCCCCTCGTGCTAGACATCACCATCCGAGGAAAAAGGCTCTCACTGTCCACTCTATCCAATCCTCTGATCATCTTGTATGCCTCAATTAAGTCACCTCTTAACCTTCTTCTCTCGAACGAAAACAGCCTCAACTCCCTCAGCCTTACCTCATAAGATCTTCCCTCCATACCAGGCAACATTCTGGTAAATCTCCTCTGCACCCTTTCCAATGCTTCCACATCCTTTCTATAATGCGGCGACCAGAATTGCACGCAATACTCCAAATGCAGCCGCACCAGAGTTTTGTACAGCTGCAACATGACCTCATGGCTCCGAAACTCAATCCCTCTACCAATAAAAGCTAATACACCGTATGCCTTCTTAACAACCCTCTCAACCTGGGTGGCAACTTTCAGGGATCTATGTACATGGACACCGAGATCTCTCTGCGCGCCCACACTGCCAAGAATCTTACCATTAGCCCAGTACTCTGTCTTCCTGTTATTCCTTCCAATATGAATCACCTCACACTTTTCTGCATTAAACTCCATTTGCCACCTCTCAGCCCAGCGCTGCAGCTTATCTATGTCCCTCTGTAACTTGTAACATCCTTCCGCACTGTCCACAACTCCACCGACTTTAGTGTCATCTGCAAATTTACTCACCCATCCTTCTACGCCCTCCTCCAGGTCATTTATAAAAATGACAAACAGCAGTGGCCCCAAGACAGATCCTTGTGGTACACCACTAGTAATAGGACTCCTGTCTGAACATTTCCCATCAACCACCACCCTTTGTCTTCTTCCAGCTATCCAATTTCTGATCCAAACTGCTAAATCACCCTGAATCCCATGCCTCCATATTTTCTGCAGTAGCCTACCGTGGGGAACCTTATCAAACGCTTTTACTGAAATCCATATACACCACATCAACTGCTTTAACCTCATCCACCTGTTTGGTCACCTTGTCAAAGAACTCAATAAGGTTTGTGAGGCACGACCTACCCTTCACAAAACCGTGTTGACTATCTCTAATCAAATTATTCCTTTCCAGATGATTATACATCCTATCTCTTCTGAACCTTTCCAAGATTTTGCCCACAACAGAAGTAAGACTCACTGGTCTATAGGTACCGGGGTTGTCTTTACTCCCCTTCTTGAACAAGGGGGCAACATTTGCTATCCTCCAGTCTTCTGGCACTATTCCTGTAGACAAAGATGACTTAAAGATCAAAGCCATAGGCTCAGCAATCTCCTCCCTAGCTTCCCAGAGAATCCTAGGATAAATCCCATCCGGCCCAGGGGACTTATCTATTTTCACGCTTTCCAGAATTGCTAACACCTCCTCCTTATGAACCTCAAGCCCTTCTAGTCTAGTAGCCTGAATCTCAGTATTCTCCTCGACAACATTGTCTTTTTCCTGTGTGAATACTGATGAAAAATATTCATTTAGCACCTCTCCTATCTCCTCGAACTCCAAGCACAACTTCCCACTACTGTCCTTGACTGGCCCTATTCTTACCCTAGTCATTCTTTTATTCCTGACATATCTGTAGAAAGCTTTAGGGTTAACCTTGATCCTACCTGCCAAAGACTTCTCATGTCCCCTCCTGGCTCTTCTTAGCTCTCTCTTTAGGTCCTTCCTAGCTAACTTGTAACTCTTGAGCGCCCTAACTGAACCTTCGTGTTTCATCTTTACATAAGCCTCCTTCTTCCTCTTGACAAGTGTTTTGACTGCTTTAGTAAACCACGGTTCCCTTTCTCGACCACTTCCTCCCTGCCTGACAGGTACATACTTATCAAGGACACGCAGTAGCTGTTCCTTGAACAAGCTCCACATTTCCATTGTGCCCATCCCCTGAAGTTTTCCTCTCCATCCGATGCATCCTAAGTCTTGCCTCATCGCATCATAATTGCCTTTCCCCCAGATATAACTCTTGCCCTGGGGTATATACCTATCCCTTTCCATCACTAAAGTAAACATAATCGAATTGTGGTCACTATCACCAAAGTGCTCACCTACCTCCAAATCTAACACCTGTCCTGGTTCATTACCCAGTACCAAATCCAATATGGCCTTGCCTCTCGTTGGCCTATCTACATACTGTGTCAGGAAACCCTCTTGCACACACTGGACAAAAACGGACCCATCTAAAGTACTCGAACTATAGCGTTTCCAGTCAATATTTGGAAAGTTAAAGTCCCCCACAACAACTACCCTGTTGCTTTCACTCCTATCCAGAATCATCTTTGCAATCCTTTCCTCTACATCTCTGGAACTTTTCGGAGGCCGATAGAAAACCCCTAACAGGGTGACCTCTCCTTTCCTGTTTCTAACCTCAGCCCATACTACCTCAGTAGACGAGTCCTCATCAAACGTCCTTTCTGCCACCGTAATACTGTCCTTTACTAACAATGCCACCCCTCCCCCTCTTTTATCACCTTCCCTGAGCTTACTGAAATATCTAAACCCTGGCACCTGCAACAACCATTCCTGTCCCTGCTCTATCCATGTCTCCGAAATGGCCTCAACATCGAAGTCCCAGGTACCAACCCATGCCGCAAGTTCACCCACCTTATTCCGGATGCTCCTGGCATTGAAGAAGACACATTTTAAACCACCTTCCTGCCTGCCGGTACACTCCTGCAACTTTGAAACCTTACTCATGACCTCACTACTCTCAACCTCCTGTATACTGGAGATACAATTCAGGTTCCCAAGCCCCTGCTGAACTCGTTTAAACCCTCCCAAAGAGCATTAGCAAATTTCCCCCCCAGGATATTGGTACCCCTCTGGTCCAGGTGTAGACCATCCCGTTTGTAGAGGTCCCACCGACCCCAGAATGAGCCCCAATTATCCAGAAATCTGAAACCCTCCCTCCTGCACCATCCCTGTAGCCACGTGTTCAACTCCTCTCTCTCCCTATTCCTCGTCTCGCTATCACGTGGCATGGGTAACAACCCATTTTATTTTATAGACCTCTATAAGATCACCCCGAAGCCTCCTACGCTCCAGGGAAAAAAGTCGCAGCCTATGCAGCCTCTCGTTATAGCTCAGAGCATCAAGTCCTGGGAGCATCCCCGTAAATCTCTTCTGCACTCTTTCTCGTTTAACAATATCCTTCCTATAATAGGGTGACCAGAACTGAACACAGTATTCCAAGTGTGGCCTTACCAATGTCTTGTACAACTTCAACAAGACGTCCCAACTCCTGTATTCAATGTTCTGACCAATGAAACCAAGCATGCCGAATGCCTTCTTCACCACCCTGTCCACCTGCGACTCCACCTTCGAGGAGCTATGAACCTGTACTCCTTGATCTCTTTGTTCTGTAACTCTCCCCAACTCCCTACCATTAACTGAGTAGGTCCTGCCCCGATTCGATCTACCAAAATGTATCACCTCACATTTATCCAAATTAAACTCCATCTGCCATTCATCGGCCCACTGGCCCAATTGATCAAGATCCCATTGCAGTCCTAGATAACCTTCTTCACTATCCACTATGGCACCAATCTTGGTGTCATCTGCAAACTTAGTAACCATGCCTCCGACATTCTCATCCAAATCATTAATATACATAACAAATAACAGTGGACCCAGCCCCGATCCCTGAGGCACACCACTGGTCACAGGCCACCAGTTTGAAAAACAACCCTCCACAATCACTCTTTGGCTTTGGTCGCTGTTATAACCTGCCTACTTACCATTGGCTGGGGACTAATGACTATCCCACAATCCTGTGGGAGTATGAGCTTCCCCAATGAGGGGGGCGGAGAAACCTCTAGTAAACTCCTAGTATAAATAAAGCTGGCCAGTTCAGGAACCAGCAGGAAGGAGTATGTAGCAAGGGAAGTTGCTGCTACTGTTATGTATATATGTTACAGTAAATAACTGTTCTTACTTTTGTAGCCATGTAAAATGGCTGCGTTCCGATTAATCTGGCCAAAACCCAGTTTAAAATGGCTAAACTGAAAGACTGCTGGGAAAAGCAGCCAAGAAGACACAAGCAGGCAGCTGCAGACAGTATTGCATATTCAGCTCTGGGAACGTAGCCCAGATCGATACTCAGGGCTATCAACAGCCCTTCAACCCAGGTATCCGCAGTTTCATTCAGGACTGTTTACACCTAATCTACTCAGACATCCACAGTTAAATCGGCTATCCCCGGGAACAATTGCAACATATTAGCAATTGAATACCGGGCCAGACCTGTCGGCGCCTGCAGTGGCCGAAACAAAGACAGGTGAGCGACCACCCCCCGATCGAGGAATTGCCTCACCATTGGACACATCGACCCCAGAGACTGGGGACAGAATCCAATCACTTGGGACTCAGGGTCAAGGGCCGCCCTGGGAGGCGGGAAGCCTCAGGGCCCTATAAAAGCGAAGGTCCAAGTTCAGATCTCTCTCTCTCTCATCTTCGCCTGCTCGAGACCTTCGCAAGACCAGCCACCGTGTATAGTAAGTTTGAATCCAACGATCGCTATCCGGTAGAGACACCTAGCCACCGACCTGTAGCAGCCTTTTGAACCCCGCGGGCCAGATTTGATTGGACAAGCCATTCGTTTCCCTGACCTGGTGGGCTCTTCCTAAGTTAAGTATTGGCCAGTAGTGATAGGTTTTATTATACAGAAAGTAGTATTAGGGTATTAATATTGCTTGTTGTCTATAATAAATGACCGTTGTTTTAATCCTTACTAAGCGGTGTGCTGTGTTATTAATCATAACCTGAACTTGAACCACGTGGCGGTATCAGAAAGATACCTGGCGACACATGAGCAAAGGTGACCGAAACAGAGCAAACAGACTAAAGTTAGAAAGAGCAACACTTTGTATCCTTAAAACTCGTGCTGGATTCTTCGTGGCCCTTACAAAACTGGCGACGAGGGTTAAAGTGAATAGCTGTCTACACTGCTGAAGCCACCTCCCTGGATTTTTGTTGGATACAGGTTGGAAGTTGTTTTCTATTATACCATGCCTCTGTACGGACGTTTGGATGTTTTTGATGCTGCGCTGGAAAGCTGGAACCAGTACGCACAACGGATGCGTTACTATTTCCGGGCAAACAATATCACCGAAAACAAGCACCAGGTGGTCATATTGCTCACCGCCTGCGGCCCGCATATGTTTGGGGTGATTAGGAGCCTTACGTACCCAGCTGCGTCGGACACCAAAACGTTTGATGAACTTGTGAATATAGTGGAGCAACATTTTAACCCAACCCCGTCCACGATAGTCCAGCGTTACCGGTTTAATACCGCTGAGAGGACCCCTGGAGAATCCCTTGCCGATTTTCTATCCAGGCTACGCAGGATTGCGGAGTACTGTGACTATGGTGAGACTTTGTCAGAAATGTTACGCGACTGTTTGGTTTGCGGTATTAACAATGCGGACACCCAGAGAAAGTTGTTAGCGGAGCCAACATTGACTTTACAACAGGCCATTCAAATAGTATTGTCCCGAGAGAGCGCAGAACGAGGAGTACAGGAGCTACAGGGAATGGAAGTGCATGCCTTGGGGCGCAACCCCTTCTGTCCGAAAACGTCCCTCCGCACTCCTGCGGTACCTTGGGCGAGGCAACGTCCAGACCGACGCCAGTGGCCGTCGGACATTCCTCCCCGAAGGGAGCCTTCTCCAGAGCCAATGGATGAGGAGCCATGTCCGTGTCAGACTTGTAGGCGCCGACCCCGTCGCGGACGGCGGTCCTGGGGGCGCCAGAGGCGCCGTCGTCCGACCGAAACTGGGACTAGCCCAGGGGCCGTAACTGGGACCAGCCCAGAGGCCGTACCTTCCATGTGGATGAACCTGCGGCGACCACTCCTGAGGACGTGGAGACGGAGGATGACTGCCTGCAGCTGCATTGTGTGGCAGCTCCCCGTGTGGCCCCCATTAAGGTGACAGTACAGATCAATGGTCACCTGCTTGAGATGGAGTTGGACACGGGCGCAGCAGTCTCCGTGATCGCCCAGAGGACATTCGACTGCATCAAGCAGGGTATACAGACCCTTACATTAACCGACTCACAGGCCAGGTTGGCCACCTACACGGGGGAACCACTGGACATTGCAGGAAGTACAATGACCCCTGTTGTCTATGGACGCCAGGAGGGGCGTTTCCCACTTATCGTGCTGCGCGGCCATGGGCCCAGCCTGTTGGGTCGGGACTGGTTGAGCCATTTGCGGTTGCAATGGCAGCACATCCTCCAAACAGTTTCTTGAGGGTTGACTGAGGTGCTAGGACGATACCCAGATGTATTCCAGAGAGGTTTGGGGAAAATAAAAGGGGCCGTAGCCCGTATCAAAGTTGAACCAGGAGCCACGCCGCGCTATTTCCGGACGCGCCCAGTGCCTTACGCCTTGCTCGAGAAGGTAGAAGGGGAGCTCACTCGTTTGGAGAGTTTGGGTATTATCAGGCCCGTCCGCTTTGCTGACTGGGCAGCACCAATTGTACCTGTAATGAAGCCAGATGCCACACTTCGCTTGTGTGGCAACTATAAACTTACAGTGAATACGGTTTCCCGACTCGACCGATATCCAATGCCTCGCATAGAGGATCTCTACGCGAAACTTGCAGGTGGACTCTCGTTCACAAAATTAGATATGAGTCACGCCTACCTGCAGTTGGAGCTGGACCCTGCCTCCCGACCATATGTAACGATTAATATACACCGGGGCCTGTATGAATATACACGGTTGCCCTTTGGAGTATCCTCTGCCTGCGCAATTTTTCAACGTGTTATGGAGGGCATTTTGAGAGGTTTACCACGTGTGGCTGTCTACTTAGATGACGTTTTGATTACAGGGACGTCGGAGCAGGAACATTTGGAAAATCTGGAGGCTCTCCTTAGACGCCTTTCGGAGGCTGGAGTCCGTTTACGTCACACAAAGTGCGTATTTCAGGCAAAGGAAGTAGTCTACCTAGGTTATCGGGTGGACCGCGAGGGTCTGCACCCCGTCGCAGAGAACGTGCGTGCAATTCAACATGCCCCTGCCCCGACTGACACTTCGCATCTTCGTTCTTTTCTCGGTCTCGTAAACCATTACAGGAAGTTCCTCCCCAATCTGGCAACTACGCTGGCCCCCTTACACCTGCTGCTAAAGAAAAATCACACCTGGGTTTGGGGTCAGCCGCAAGAAACCGCTTTCCGGAGGGTAAAGCAACAATCGTCGTCGTCTGGGTTACTAACCCACTATGATCCTGGAACGCCTTTGCTCGTCACATGTGATGCATCCCCGTATGGTATTGGGGCCGTCCTGTCCCACAAGATGGAGAACGGGGCCGAACGACCGATAGCTTTTGCCTCCCAGCGCTGGGCTTTGTTGCTTGCTGCATACGAGTATTCTCTGGAGCACAAACCAGGTACGCAGATAGCAAATGCCGACGCACTGAGCCGATTGCCTTTATCGACCGGCCCCATGTCGACCCCCACGACCGGTGAGGTGGTTGCGACCCTAGATTTTATGGACACCTTGCCTGTCACGGCATCACAGATCCGTGAGTGGACCCAGACGGAGCCAGTCCTGTCAAAGGTTCGGCACATAGTCCTGTATGGTGGGCAGCACAGACAGCTCCCAGGCGAGTTGCGGGCATTTTCCTCCAAGCTGTCAGAATTCAGCGTGGAAGACGGCATCCTCTTGTGGGGGATGCGTGTGATTGTCCCGGAAAAAGGCCAGGAGCTGATACTATCAGACTTGCACAATGGGCGTCCAGGTGTGACCAAAATGAAAATGTTGGCCTGGAGTTATGTCTGGTGGCCAGGCCTCGACACCGACATTGAGAAGGTGGCCCAAAACTGCTCCATTTGCCAGGAGCATCAGAAGCTTCCGCCGGCCGCACCCCTACATCACTGGGAATGGCCAGGGCGGCCTTGGGCACGCTTACATGTAGATTTCGCAGGCCCTTTTCAAGGATCCATGTTCCTTCTACTAATTGACGCCCAGTCCAAATGGCTAGAGGTGCATAAGATGCAGGGGACAACGTCCTGCGCAACAATTGAAAAGATGCGTTTATCGTTTAGTACGCATGGCCTCCCCGAAGTGCTGGTCACGGATAACGGCACTCCATTCACGTGTGAGGAGTTTGCGTGGTTCACGAAGATGAACGACCTCCGCCATATCCGCACTGCCCCTTACCACCCGGCTTCAAATGGGTTGGCAGGGCGCGCAGTGCAGACATTCAAAAGAGGCCTAAAGAAGCAGTCTTCCGGATCAATGGACACGAGACTGGCTCGCTTTTTGTTTACGTACAGGACCACCCCCCCATGCAGTGACTGGGGTAGCTCCCGCAGAACTCCTAATGGGCCGGAGACTTCGCACCCGCCTTAGTATGGTTTTCCCGGACATTGGCGCAAAAGTACGCCGCACACAAGAACGGCAGGGACAGGGATTTTCTCGGCATCGGCCGATTCGGCAGTTTGCGCCCGGTGACCCAGTGTTCGTTCGGAATTTTGCTGGTGGTGCCCAGTGGGTTCCTGGTGTAATCTTTCGCCAAACGGGCCCTATATCTTACCAAGTGCAAGCCCAGGGTCGTCTCCAGCGAAAACATGTAGACCACGTTCGGTCCAGAAAACCATCCCCTCAAAAGATTCCCCGCCCCCGGAGCTCATTTCAACAGCCGCAGAGACCAGAGACAAGGGAAGGTAGTCCTCACAATCTTCCACTGGTGCCTCACTCGAAGCCTGCGCAGGTCGTTACAGAACCGAATGGAGATAGAGACGCTGGCATGACGGAGGCAGCAGACTCTGACTCCGAGATGGAGACACAGGATGCATCAGAGGGGGAATCCTCGGGTCCACGGGCCGTGGGTGTACAACCGTTGTGCCGCTCATCACGGAAGCGCCGGTCTCCGTCTCGTTACACGCCGCCTGATCCAGCGCCGCGTGCAAATGGTGTCCGGCCTGCGGCCAAACGAGTCCGACGCCCTCCTTCGCCAGGGTCTTCGGTGGATTCCTTGGACTTTGGGGGGAGGGATGTTATAACCTGCCTATTTACCATTGGCTGGGGACTAATGACTATCCCACAATCCTGTGGGAGTATGAGCTTCCCCAATGAGGAGGGCGGAGAAACCACTAGTAAACTCCTAATATAAATAAAGCTGGCCAGTTTGGAACCAGCAGGAAGGAGTATGGAGCAAGGGAAGTTACTGCTACTGTTATGTATATATGCTATTGTAAATAAATGTTATCACTTTGTATCCTTAAAACTCGTGCTGGATTCTTCGTGGCCCTTACAAAAGTCGCCAAGCCGATTTTGTGTCTAATTGGCTACCTCGCCCTGGATTCCGTGAGATTTAACCTTTAAAGCGTTTCATACTCTTAACCTTTAAGAGTATGAACAGCTGGAGCTGGAATACCAATTCTATCTTTCATCAAGTCTTTGTCACCAATGGCGGAAGACAGTGAGTGAACTTAACCAGATTACAAAGGGACTGAAAGGTTTTCGGAGGTTCAGCCTAGACGAGAAGCAGTTTCATAGAGGGATATAAGAAAGTAAGGAGCGGTTAACCTGGGTGAATACTTTAAACAGTGGGAACTGAACTGGTCAGAGGTTTTAGTTAATGAGGGGTAACTTTGGACCTGTTCATGTCGGTCCCTCGTGCAGAGAGAGAGAGAGATCAACATTCAGAATGGTGGAATGGATAGTGGAAACATTTAAGAAACCAATCGAGTCAAAAATAAGGAGTGCAGGGTTAATCTGGTTGGATAAATTAAGATGGGACAAATGATCTGCCCACATCTGCGAATGTTTTTTGATCTTGTGACAAGGCTGGTTGTTGGGCCTCAAACAGGCCTTGGATCAATTCCTGCTGTAGTTCACTTGTTGATCAGGGGTGTCACTGTTGAGCAGTGTTGAGAGATCCCCACCTCTGTAAAGTTATAAGGTGAGCTGGCTGACATGTCATTACGTGACGGCAACTATTATCAGCTGCAGTTTCCGCACACGCACTCTCTGTTCAGAATTCTGCTTGCCAAAAAGGGTTGGTCTTTGGTAATAATTATAATCTTTATTAGTGTCACAAGTAGGCTTACATTAACGCTGCAATGAAGTTACTGTGAAAATCCCCTAGTCGCCACATTCCGGCGCCTGTTCGGGTACACCGAGGGAGAATTCAGAATGTCCAATTCACCAACAGCACGTCTTTCGGGACTTGTGGGAGGAAACCGGAGCACCCGGAGGAAACCCACGCAGACACGGGGAGAACGTGCAGACTCCGCACAGACAGTGACCCAAGCCGGAATCGAACCCGGGACCCTGGAGCTGTGAAGCCACAGTGCTAACCACTGTGCCACCGCGTCGCCCTATCGCAAGGTGATTGGAGTGCAGAAATAAAGAAGGCTCGTCACAATTGTGCAGGGTTTTGGTGAGGCCACATCTGGAATACTGTGTGCAGTTGTGGTCTCCACATGGAGGAGCGGTTACACCTGCATTGGAGGCGGTACAGCGAAGGTTCTGTAGATTGGTCCCTGGAGTGAGGGCGTTGTCCTATAATGAGGCTGAATAAATCGGGCTTACACTCTCTTGAGTTTGGAAGATTCGGAGGTGATCCCATGGAAACTCACAACATTCTGTGTTAATGTAAACCTACTTGTGACACATTGAGGGCAGCCGGTAGCACAGTGGTTAGCACAATTGCTTCACAGCTCCAGGGTCCCAGGTTCGATTCCCGGCTTGGGTCACTGTCTGTGCGGAGTCTGCACATCCGCCCCGTGTCTGCGTGGGTTTCCTCCGGGTGCTCCGGTTTCCTCCCACAGTCCAAATACGTGCAGGTTAGGTGGATTGGCCGTGATAAATTGCCCTTAGTGTCCAAAAAGGTTAGGTGGGGTTACTGGGATAGGTTGGAAGTGTGGGTTTAAATGGGGTGCTCTTTCAAAGAGCCGGTGTAGACTCGATGGGCTGAATGGCCTCCTTCTGCACTGTGAATTCTACGATTCTATGATTCTGAGGGGGTTTGATAGGGTGGAGGCTTAGAGATTGTTTCCGCTGGTCTGGGAACCGAAAACACAGGGCGGGGTTCTCTCAGCCGGGGCAGGGCCCGAGAATCGCCGCGACCGCCGCGAATCACGCCAGGCTGCCCCGACGCCGGCCGCCATTCTCTGCAGAGCAGAGAATTGGCGCCATTGCCGCTGTTGTGGTCGGATAAATGGTGTGGTCCGGGATGGGCCGAGCGGCCTTGGCAAAAGGCCCGAGTCCCGCCGATGCCGTTCTCACCTGTTCTCAGCCGGCGGGACCACGGTGTGGAAGGGTCCGGGGGCGGCCTGTGGAGGGGGAGGGGGAGGGGGGTGTCCGACCCCGGGAGGGGGGGGTCCGACCCCGGGAGGGGCTCCGATGTGGCCTGGCCCGCGATCGGGGCCCACCGGTCGGCTGGCAGGCCTCTCGAGCTGGGGGTCTCCTTTCTTCCGCGCCGGCCCTTTAGCCCTGCGCCATTGGGCGTCGGGGCCGACGCGGAGAAGGGAGCCACTGCGCACGCGCAGACCCCGCGGCGCCCAGTTGACGCCGGGATCAGCAGCTGGAGCGGCGTGGGTCGCTCCAGTGCCGCGCTGGCCCCCTGTCGGGGCCGGAATTGCTGATCCTGAGGCCGTGTTCCGACGGCGTCAACACTTAACCTCAGGATCAGAGAATCCCGCCCACTGTGTCAGGATTGAGGGCCGATCATTTCGGACTGAGATGTGGAGAAATTACTTCACTCAAAGGGTTTTGAATCTTTGGAATCCGCAGAGCCATGTCCCGCCGGTACGCACCTGGTTTGATTTACGCCGGCGGGTCCGGCCGAAAATGGGCAGCCACTCGGTCCATCACGGGCCGGAGAACCGCCGACCGGCGCGATTCCCGCCCCCGCCAAAACCCCGGCACCGGAGAATTCGGCAACCGGCGTCGGGACGGGATACACACCGCCCCCCCCGGCGATTCTCCGGCCCGGCGGGGGGGGGGGGGGGGGCGAGAATCCCGCCCATGGTCTCTCGATGAATTAGGGGACATGGGAAGTGGGCGGGAAAGTGGAGTTGAAGCATCAGCTGTGATCACATGACTGGCGGAGCAGGCTCGATGGGCTGAATGGTCTGCTCCTGCTCCTGTTTCTTCTGTCCTTGAGTTCAAGCATTTCCTCATTTGATCATAAACATCAAAATGTAAGACTGACAATATATCATCCAGCCACTCAACAAAAGAGTTAAAAATTCCAACAAAGTACTCAGATTAAAAGACAGAAAGGTACAATACAAATCTCCTGGAGCATATGTATATTCCTCAATGCCCTGGTCACGCCCACTTGGAGTGACATGAGTACCACTCATCCACAGGAGGATGTACATATCTTTGAACAGATATATATGGCAGCAACAAGTCTGATTGCTGAAAGAAGGGACGTGCTGTGCTGTTGAACCTTTGCATGTTGCACTCATCAGGATGGATTTGCAAGAATACCAAACCGCAAAAGGAACAGCAATTTATCTTGCATGGGGAGCGGGTGCTGGATGGTTGGCAGGTAGACTCTGATTGGTAAAGAAATTGCCATGGAGAATGACCCAAGGAAGAGGAAATCAGCAAGCATTTGCTTAAATTCTTCCAGGCAGGTCAATTCTGATTGGTCAAGGCAATGCCATGGACATTCCCCCCGACAACAGCCCTGCCAATTCTTTCCTTTTTCTTAAATGCTGCGAGGTTGGGAAGTGCTGATGTCCAAAAGGACCTGGGTCCTCCTTGATCGTGAGTCACTGAACACTAGCATGTGGGTGCAGCAGGCAATTAGAAAGGCAGGTGGAACGATGGCCGTCCTTGGCAACGTGGAGGAGTAAGAATGCCTTTCTGTAAATGTACAGTCTTGGAGAGACCAGACGTGCGAGTAATGTGTACAGTTTTGGTCTCCCTTCTTTAAGGAAGGATTTACCTGTCATGGAGGGATTGCAATGGATGTTCACCAGACTAATCCCCGGGAAACCAGGATGGTCTTCTGAGGAGATTGAGGAAACTGGAGCTGTATTCTCTGGGGTTTTGCAGAATAAGAGACGATCTCATCAAAACTTACAGAATTCGCACAGGAGTGAGACAAAGTAGGTGTGGATATGAAGTTTCTCTTGGCTGGTGAGTCGAGAACCAGGGGACGCAGTCTCAGAGTGAGGAGTCGGACATTTAAGACTGAGATAAGGAGAAATCTCTTCATTCAGAGCGTGGTGAATCTCTCGAATTCTCAACTCCATAGGCAGTGGAAGCTCAATCATTGAGTATGTTTGAGACATAAATCGACAGGTCTCTCGATACTAATGACATCAAGAGATCTGGTAGTGTGGGGAAAATGTTGTCGAGGTCGATGGTAAAGCACCATCTGTTTGTCTACATGTCAGGGTATCGAAGGTGCTTGATGGAGCGAATGGTCTACGCCTCCTCCTATCTCCTCGGTTCCCTTACTGATCCCCATGACAACTGATATTATTGGCAGTTCCCTCTCCTCAGATACTGCCCCTTTCCTCTTCACCACCTCAAAAGCTCCACCCTTGACCTCCCGTGTCCTTGCAACCTGTCATCTCACCTTAGTTCCTCCCTAAATCTTCCAAAATATGGACGCATTTTCCGAGACCTTCACATTTGAATCCGTTCTATTAGCTTTCTGCTCCTGTCGTCATATTGGAATGGGCTTCTCAAAGTGCCAAATCACATTTTATGTGACAATGACAACGTAATTTATCCTTCACCCATCTCATCTTTGGCCAAGGTTGACTAAACCATTCTCCGCCAGGCACATTTGTCCAGCTGGGTGGGACCTGCTTTTACCTGGTTCCATTCTAGTCTGGCCAGAGGTAGCCACTTGCAATGGCTTCTCTTCTTTCTCCTCAAGTGGGGGACAAAGGAAGAGCTTCAAAGACAGCTTGAAGAGTTACCTCAAGAAATGCAACATAGACATCAGTGCCTGGGAAACCTTTGCGCCGAAGAGACCGACGTGGAGGAACCTCCTGATCGAAGGGACACAATTCTTCGAAAACACCCGACGACCAGGGGAGGCCCAGAAAAGGATCCTGGGAAAGGAGTACCAGCGATCTGGGGCCTCAGGACCAACCCCGCCTCCCAGAAACACCTGCCAAGTGTGGTTGAAGATGTGGCTCTAGGATTGGCCGCTTCAGCCATGCGAGGACCCACAGAACCCATGACCGTTAACAGCGAGTTTCTTAGGTGGCCAATCATACTCGTTAGCGAATGATCGCCGGAGAAGACGCCAACGTCATTGTGTGTCGCCCAAGGTTCCAACCCTTGCCGCCCTCCTATTTCTAATCGACACGCTGTCCCTCAGTGACACCATCCCCAAAACACCAAGCAGCTGAAACCCAAAGTCTCTCGATACCTTCACTCGAAGCTCTCCTGGTTTAGTGCATGAAGTAAATCAGAAAGGAGTGATAGGAATAAAGAAAGGAGTGTTCAAAGTCTCTGTAATGTGTGTGGGGGAACAGACCGGCCTTATTTCCTGAGCCTCACTCGAGATGCAGTCCCTTGAACTTGTCGATTAAGATACGAATGTTAACCAGAGCCCAAAGATAACCGGACAAACCAGTCTCTGAGATTTCCTGGTAACGTTCCCGTATGTGTTTCAGACTTTGCTCCTTTATTCGCAGAGCTGCCTGCTCTGTTTACCGCCCTCACCTATCCACTTTTGGCTCCATGTCAAAATTGTCAGCGTTCCTGTGAAGCACCCGGAGATGTTTAACGAGCTGAAAGGCACTCTCGTCAGTTGCTGCTGAATTTTCTTTCCCCTCTTGTCTTGTGGTCAGGCTGGATCAGTCCCCAGGGATCCCAGAGCCCTGCTCTTTCCAAATTGTTCTCAATTGTGCCTCTTAATGACCTTCATTTGTCTGCTCCCTAGCTGGTGCTGCAGATTTGCAGAACGACCTGTACCCAACTGTGATCAATAGGTGACTAGAGAGATTGCGACAAATGATTTGCCTTGTTGCGTCACGTCGATCCAGTGTGCGACCATCGAGGAGCTCTCAACAGCGCTCATGTTCTGCAATTACCGTCCTTGTGATAATCAGACAAGTTTGACCACTGCCCAGGGCTCTGTAACGACACAAGTCCGCCCCAGTGTTAAGTGAGGAGTCTGCAGAGCTCATGGTTCTGTGTTTTTGTCCGGCTGTCACGTTGACCATTAAAATGAGAGCTGCTGGTTCGGCAGCAAGTGGAGGAGGCACACGGACCAGCACAGGCCCATTCACCGGGCTGTGATGGGCAACACGTGGCTAGCACTGTGGCTTCACAGCGCCAGGGTCCCAGGTTCGATTCCCCGCTGGGTCACTGTCTGTGCGGAGTTTGCACGTTCTCCCCGTGTGTGCGTGGGTTTCCTCCGGGTGCTCCGGTTTCCTCCCACAAGTCCCGAAAGATGTGCAGTTAAATTACCCTCAGTGTCCAAAAGGGGTTGGGAGAGGTTGTTGGGTTACGGGGATAGGGTGGAAGTGAGGGCTTAAGTGGGTCGTTGCAGACTCGATGGGCCGAATGGCCTCATTCTGTATGTTCTATCTCTGCCTTAACTTTAACCCAGTTGAGAAAGAAGAACCGGTGAAAGGCTACGGTGCACAAAGAGACCATTCAGCCCATCGCGTCTCCTATGACCAAAGAAAAAAGAAACGAGTTGCCCATTTTAACCCCACGTTCCGGCACCTGGTCCGGGGCCCTGCAGCTTCCGGCACTTCAGACGCAGATCCAGGTAACTTTTAAATGAGTCGAGCATTTCAGCCTGAACCACCAACTTAGGCAGTGAATCCCAGACCCCCACCCGCCCCCCTCTGGGTGTAAAGGTTTTTCCTCATGTCCCCTCTCACCAATCACCTTCATCTGTGCCCCCTGGTAATTGGCCCTCAGCTGGGGAAACGCGACTTTCCTGTCCACCTTGTCTAAGCCCCTCATAATTGTGCACACCTCAATTAGGTCACCCCCTTAGCCTCCGCTGTTCCAAGGAAACCAACACTAGCCTATCCAATCTCTCCTCACTGCTGCAATCTCTCCAGCCCTGGCGACATTCTTGGCAAACTCCTCTGCTCTCTCTCCAGAGCAATCATGTCCTTCCCTTAATGCAGTGACCAGAACTGTACACAAAAGCCCCCAGCCGTGGCCCCACCAGCGTTTTAGACGGTTCCAACAGCGCATCTCTGCAACCTCGCCTAGTAACGGATAGAATTCCATGTGCATTTCTGTACCACCTGTCCTGCCACATTCAGGGACCTGTGGACACGCACTCTGAGGTCTCCTCGACTCCTCTCAATATCTTCCCGTTTATTGGGCATTTCCTTGCTTTGTTTACCCTCCCCGCATGCATCACCTCACACACTTCCGGATTAAATTCCATTTGCCACATCTCTGCCCACCTACCCAAACCACTGATATATTATTCTGGAGGCGACAGCTATCCTCTTCACTAACAACTACACGGAAACGTTTTGTGTCATCTGCAAATTTCCTCCCACATTTAAATCTAAATCATTAATATATGCAACAAACAGCAAGGGCCCCAACACTGAGCCCTGTGGAAACCATTTGAAAACATCCATGGACCTTTAACCTTTGTTTTGTAAGAGTCGTTCTTGTTGATTCCCTTATTTCCGCTTTCTTTATTTTTGCCGTTGTCATTTGGATCCACGGATGCTGAATGGACATGTGTCTTTCAGTCAAGCAGCAGAGAGAGTGAGAAATTCAAGAAGTTGCAGCACAGCACGTGGTGCTGCGAGCTTTTGACAGCAAGAGCCAGACTCTTCGGCAGCCGGGAGATGGGGTTGAACAAAGAACAAAGAAATGTACAGCACAGGAACAGGCCCTTCGGCCCTCCAAGCTCGTGCCAACCATTCTGCCCGTCTAAACGAAAATCTTCTACACTTCCTGGGTCCGTATCCCTCTATTCCCATCCTATTCATGTATTTGTCAAGATGCCCCTTAAATGTCACTATCGTCCCTGCTTCCACCACCTCCTCCGGTAGCGAGTTCCAGGCCCCCACTACCCTCTGTGTAAAAAACTTGCCTCGTACATCTACTCTAAACCTTGCCCCTCGCACCTTAAACCTATGCCCCTAGTAATTGACCCCTCTACCCTGGGAAAAAGCCTCTGACTATCCACTCTGTCTATGCCCCTCACAATTTTGTAGACCTCTATCAGGTCGCCCCTCAACCTCCGTCGTTGCAGTGAGAACAAATCGAGATTATCCAACCTCTCCTCATAGCTAATGCCCTCCATACCAGGCAACCCCCTGGTAAATCTCTTCTGCACCCTCTCTAAAGCCTCCACATCCTTCTGGTAGTGTGGCGACCAGAATTAAACACTATACTCCAAGTGTGGCCTAACTAAGGTTCTATGCAGCTGCAACATGACTTGCCAATTCTTATACTCAATGCCCCGGCCAATGAAGGCAAGCATGCCGTATGCCTTCTTGACTACCTTCTCCACCTGTGTTGCCCCTTTCAGTGACCTGTGGACCTGTACACCTAGATCTCTCTGACTGTCAATACTCTTGAGGGTTCTACCATTCACTGTATATTCCCTACCTGCATTAGACCTTCCAAAATGCATTCCCTCACATTTGTCCGGATTAAACTCCATCTGCCATTTCTCCGCTCAAGTCTCCAAACAATCTAAATCCTGCTGTATCCTCTGACAGTCCTCATCACTATCCGCAATTCCACCAACCTTTGTGTCGTCTGCAAACTTACTAATCAGAACAGTTACATTTTCCTCCAAATCATTTATTTATACTACGAACAGCAAAGGTCATGGAATCATAGAATTTACAGGGCAAAAGGAGGCCATTTGGCCCTTCAAGTCTGCACCAGCCCTTGGAAAGAGCACCCTACTGAAGCCCACACCTCCACCCTATCGCCATAACCCAGTAACCCCACCGAACACTTTGGACACGAAGGGGCAATTTATCATGACCAATCCTCCCAACCTGCACATCTTTGGGCTGCGGGAGGAAACGGAGCACCCGGAGGAAACCCACGCAGACAGAAGGAGAAAGTGTAAACTCCACACAGACAGTCACCCGAGGCTGGAATTGAACCTGAGTCCCTGGGGCTGTGAGGTAGCAGTGCTAACCACTGTGCCACCGTGCCATTGATGTAACCTAAGGAAAGCAGAGTTTGAATCCTGGACACACAGGGGAAAGGACTGTCTCAGTCTCTCTCTGTCTCTCAACTATTTTTCCTTTTGCTTATTATTTTACCCCTTTCCACCCCTCTGTGTTTGTCTGTCTTGTGTGTGTGCGAGTGTATGTGTGTGTGTGTGTGTATGGAGGGGGGGGCAAGCCAAAATGGGGGATTAGGAATTAGTTGATAGTTAACCAGTTGTATTTGTTGCATATTTAATTATAGTTCTAGTTATAAATAACAGTAATTGTGACTACATTTACAAACCTGGGGCGGGATTCTCCGACCCCCCGCCGGGTCGGAGAATTGCCGGGGGGCAGCTTGAATCCCGCCGCTCCGACGCCGGCTGCTGAATTCTCCGGCGCTGGTTTTCGGGCGGGGGCGGGATTCACGCCGCGCCGGTCGGGGGCCGATGGCAGCGGCCCCTCCGGCAATTCTCCGGGCCCAGATGGGCCGAGCAGCCGCCCGCTTTCGGCCAGTCCCGCCGGCTTGAAATGGACATGGTCCCACACGGCGGGACCTGGCTTGGCGGCCGTCTAGTGGAGTCCTCGGGGGGGGGGGGGTGGGGGGCTCCCACGGTGGCCTGTGCCGTGGGGGGCACTCATTCCTTCCACGCCAGCCTCTGTCGGGCTCCGCCATGGCCGGCGCGGAGAGGAAACCCCCCGCGCATGCGCCAGAACACGCCGGCGGTTCTGCGCATGCGCGGGACTACGGCGGACCTTCGGCGACGGTTAGCGCGGCGCCAACCCTGCCGGCGCCGACCTAGCCCCCGGATGTGCGGAGGATTCCGCAACTTCCGGGTGTCCCGACGCCGGAGCGGTTTTCGCCGTCCCTTTTAAAAAAAAAAAAATTTGGAGAACCCAATTAATTTTTTCCAATGAAGGGGCAATTCAATGTAGCGTGTTCAATCCACCTACCCTGCACATCTTTGGGTTGTGGGGGCGAACATGGGGAGAATGTGCAAACTCCAAACAGACAGCGACCCAGGGCTGGGATCGAACCTGGGACCTCAGCGCGGTGAGACTGCAGTGCTAACCACTACACCACCATGCTGCCCCCCGTTTGCGTCGTTCCTGGCGCCAGCGTCGGGCCATCGTGCCAAGTGCGGGAGAATCCCGACCCTGGTGACTGTAATTATTGGGCAGGCAAGGGCCAAAGACTTTGGGTACTTTTCTAAGAATTATTGGTTAATTCAATTGTGTTGCGACTCCGGGGCCTGTGGGACTGGAATTGACCGCACCCTAGACCAGGGTGTCGTAACAGTTTCCTGTCACTGGGTCAATTTTGGATCCAACCTGCCACCTGCCGCTATTTCCCACGAGATCTCCCTTTCCTGACCAGTCTGCCATGTGGAATCTTGTCAGGTGCCTTATTGAAATCCATGTAGATATCATCCACTGCACCACCCTCATCAATCCTCCTTGTTACTTCCTCAAAATTAGTAAGGCACGAACTTCCCCGAACAAAAGCATACTGGCTATCCCTGACCAATCTGTGCTTTTCTAAGTGACAGTTTATCAGAATTGTTACCAAAACTTTTCCCGCCACCGCCGTCAGACTGACCGCCCTATAGTTTCCTGGCTATCACTCTCACCCTTTAAAAATAATTGTACAACGTTTAAATAGCACGTATAGAGATGTGGTCACACCGCAGGCTCAGACTCCGCAGGCAGGAAGGGAATGGGAGACCACCAGGCAGAGCAAGAGAGCGAGGCAGGTAGTGCAGGAATCTCCTGTGGCCATTCCCCTGCAGAACAGATATACCGCTTTGGATACTGTTGACAGGAATGGCCTCTCAGGGGAAAACAGCAGCAGCCAATCTCGTGACACCACGGTTGGTTCTGTTGCAGAGGGGAGGGGTGATAAGTGTGACAGTGCAATAGTTATCATAGATTATCATAGAATTTACAGTGCAGAAGGAGGCCATTCGGCCCATCGAGTCTGCACCGGCTCTTGGAAAAAGCACCCTACGCAAGATCAACACCTCCACCCTATCCCCATAACCCAGTAACCCCACCCAATGCTAAGGACAATTTTTGGACACTGAGGGCAATTTATCGTGGCCAATCCACCTAACCTGCACATCTTTGGACTGTAGGAGGAAACCGGAGCACCCGGAGGAAACCCACGCACACACGGGGAGGATGTGCAGACTCCGCACAGACAGTGGTCCAAGCCGGAATCGAACCTGGGACCCTGGAGTTGTGAAGCAATTGTGCCATCCACAATGCTACCGTGCAATTGCAAGGAGAATAGACAGGCGTTTCTGTGGCCGCAAACGAGACTCCAGGATGGTATGTTGCCTCCCTGGTGCTAGGGTCAAGGATGTCTCGGAGCGGGTACAGAACATTCTGGAAGGGGAGGGTGAACAGCCAGTGGTCGTGGTAAACATCGGTACAAACGACATCGGTAAAAAAAGAGATGAGGTCCTAAAAGCAGAATACAGGGAGCTCGGAAGGAAGTTAAGAAATCGGACCTCGAAGGTAGTGATCTCAGGATTACTACCGGTGCCACGTGCTAGTCAGAGTAGAAATGACAGGATATATAGGATGAATACGTGGCTGAAGGGATGGTGTCAGGGGGAGGGTTTCAGATTCCTGGGGCATTGGGACCGGTTCTGGGGGAGGTGGGACCTGTACAAATCGGACAGGTTACACCTGGGCAGGACTGGAACTGATGTCCTCGGGGGGCTATTTGCGAGAGCGGTTGGGGAGAGTTTAAACTAATGTGGCAGGGGGATGGGAACCACTGCAGGAAGTCGGAAGGTAGTAAAACAGGGACAGAAACAAAAGGCAGTAAGGGGGAAAGTGGAAGGCAGAGAAGCCATAGACAAAAATCTAAAAGGGCGACAGTACAAAGTACAGTGACTGAGGGGAGCTCAGTGAATAGGACCAGGAATACTGAAAGGAATAAAACGGGAAATGAAAACATTAACGGTAAGCGATGCGGCAGGTTGTTACAGGAAGATATGGGTTCAACGACAAGGAAAATTAGGAGAAAAGTTCAGAGGAAAAATAACTTAGAAGAGGTTATTGATCGAGGTGTTAAGATTCAAAACAGAGGTAAAAAAGCCAACATAAGTGTACTTTACCTGAATGCTCGTAGTATTCGGAATACGGTAAATGAGTTGATGGCGCAAATCATCGTGAATGACTATGATTTAGTGGCCATTACTGAAACATGGTTAAAGGATGGTCACGACTGGGAGTTAAAGATCAGCCATGATCTCATTGAATGGTGGAGCAGGCTCGAGGGGCCAGATGGCCTACTCCTGCTCCTAGTTCTTAAGTTCTTATGTTTGCAGACTTCCAATCCTCTGGGACCTCACCTGTATCTGGTGAGGGTCAGAAAATGATACTCAGAGAATCCGCTATTTCCTCCTTGGTTTCCCTCAAACGGGGATACAATCCACCTGGCCCTGGCCACTTATCCACCTTCGAGTATGCCAACCCCTCCAGTGTTTCCTCTCTCATTGTGCTTATTGTATTTAATATTTCACACTCTTCTTTAACCAGAATGTCTGAATCATCTCTTTCCTTAGTGAAGCCAAAGTAGTCATTGAGAACCCTGTCCATATCTTCTGAATCTACCCACAAGTCACCGTGCACATCTCTGATAGGCCCCACCTTTTCCTTAGTTATCCTCTTGCTCTTAATTTACTGATAAAACATCTTGGAATTTTCTTTGGTTTTACCCGTTAATATGTTTTGTATACTCTCTTTGCTTTCCTAATTTTCATTTTAACTTCTCCCTTGTACTTTCTATCCTCCCCAGGATTTCTACATCATTAAGATTATTTTGGCTGTCATTAGCTTGTTCTGCTGTTTCTTGGTCTGCATGCTTTTAGATTTTCTTTTATTCGTTCCTGGGATGTGGGTGTGGCTGGGCCAGCATTTATTGTCCATCCCTGAGGGCACTTCAGAGTCAGCCACATTGCTGTGGGTCTGGAGTCACGTGTAGGCCAGACCGGGTAAGGACGGCAGATTTCCTTCCCTAAAGGACATTAGTGACCCAGGTGGGTGTTTACAACAAGCGATGATAGATTCTTGGTCACCGTTACTGGGACTAGATTTATGCTCCAGATTTATTAATTAAATTTAAATTCCACCAGCTGCCCTCGACTAATGTTCCTACCATCTCCTACAACGGATCCAGTTTCTCCCCATTCAATCAGCAGGAATAAAATACAATGATGTAAGAATCTGTATCTTCAGAGTTTAAAAGATCTGAGCCCACATCGGGGCCTTCAAGGACAGCAAGAGTAGGTCAAATGTTCAGTCAATAAAAAGGAACTGCGCAAGAGAGGACAGCAAATCGGATTTCTAATTCAACTTAACAGGACGAAGGATTGGGTGCCTTTTACTTCTGGAGCTATAGCTGGAAGGAGCCTTAAATTTACATGAAATGAAAAAATGAAAATGAAAATCGCTTATTGTCATAAGTAGGCTTCAAATGAAGTTCCTGTGAAAAGCCGCTAGTCACCACATTCTGGCGCTTGTTCGGGGAGGCTGGTACGGGAATTGAACCGTGCTGCTGGCCTGCCTTCAAAGCCAGCGATTTAGCCCTGTGCTAAACCAGCCCCTGGTTCTATCAGTAATAGAAACAGAACATGGTGAAAGAACTCAGCAGGTCTGGCAGGATCTGTGGAGAGGGAAACAGAGTTAACGTTTCGAGTCTATTGACCCTTCCACAGAACTGAGTTTACACCAGTGTTGAGTTCCACACGTTAACCCTCTGTTGACCAATTCCAAATGTCCACCCTGAGCCTCAGAGGTTGGGCTCAGAGGTTGGGCCCAGAGGTTGGGCTCTCCTGTCTCGGTCTGCTGCTACCCCATGTTATCATAGAATTTACAGTGCAGAAGCAGGTCATTCGGCCCATCGAGTCTGCACCGGTCCTTGGAAAGAGCACCCTACTTAAGCCACCTCCCGCTAACACAGTACGGACAATTTGTCATGGCCAATCCGCCTAACCTGCACTTCTTTGGACTGTGGGAGGAAACCGGAGCACCCGGAGGAAACCCACGCAGACACGGGGAGAACGTGCAGACTCCGCACAGACAGTGACCCAAGCCAGGAATCGAACCTGGGACCCTGGAGCTGTGAAGCCACAGTGTGCTACCATGCCGTCCTCCTCTAATATCTAATCATCTAATCGGAGAGGCCACAGGAAGGGGTTGATTCCGAAGAAATTCAAGGAATTAATTGAGAGGGAAGGGCCGGCTTAAATTCTCTTGCTCAGTGAGGCTCTGAGGGCAAGGGATTTTCCACCAAACCTGCTTCCATCGGCCTTTAAGTCAGTGCATTCCTGATCACTACAACTCGCTGCGACAAACAACGTTTCTCGTGTCACCTTTTTTTTTGCCAATCACCTTAAATGTGTTTTTTTTTGGTGATGAAGCCTTTTTCTCCTCACTTACTCTGTCAAAACACGTTATGATTTTGCACAATTTTTAGGGGCGGGGTTGCGGGGAGAATTTTCCTCCCCCTCCGCGACATGTTCTTCGGCGGCAGAGGGTCCAGTGGGCGGCGATGGGATCTTCCTGCCTCGCATTCGTCAACGGGATTTCCCGTTGAACGCACCCCGTTCCGCGGCGGGGCAGGGCCGTAAGTTCCCGCCATCGTGCACAGCCAGACGAGCCCTCTATCCATCCATCCATCCATCCATCCGTCCATCCATCCATCCATCCATCCATCTATCCATCCATCCATCTATCCATCCATCCATCCATCTATCCATCCACCCATCCATCTAGCCATCTATCCATCCATCATCTATCTATCCATCTATCCATCCATCCATCCATCCATCCATCTATCCATCTATCCATCTATCCATCCATCCATCTATCCATCCATCCATCCATCCATCTAGCCATTAATCAATCAATCAATCTGTCTGTCTGTCTATCACATGTACCGAAGTACAGTGAAAAGTATTTTTCTGCGGCCGAGGGAACGTACACAGTACGTACATAGTAGGCAAAAGAATAATCAACAGGGAACATTGACAAATGGTACATCGACAAACAGTGATTGGTTACAGTGCGGAACAAGGGGCCAAACAAAGCAAATACATGAGCAAGAGCAGCATAGGGCGTCGTGAATAGTGTTCTTACAGGGAACAGATCAGTCCGAGGGGGAGTCGTTGAGGAGTCTTGTAGCTGTGGGGAAGAAACTGTACCTATGTCTGGATGTGCGGGTCTTCAGACTTCTGTACCTTCTGCCTGATGGAAGGGTCTGGAAGAAGGCAATGCCTGGGTGGGAGGGGTCTCTGATAATGCTGTCTGCCTTCCTGAGGCAGCGGGAGGTGTAGACAGAATCACTGTGGGGGTGGCAAGCTTGTGTGGTGCGTTGGGCTGAGTTCACCACACACTATCGCACCTCTAGTATGTTTAGTTAAACACAATCGAGTGGACCATAAGAATATCTAAAACAACTTAAAGGAGCACCTTTAAATGCACTTTAGGATCCAGCTGGAGTTGGAAAAGAGGTGGACGCAAGACTTTTGGCTTTTCTACAGATTTCCGACTAAAAAGCGCCAATAGAATATTTTGTCTGTGGTTTATTTGCCAATCTCATGTGGCCATCCTCCAGCAGTAATTGTTCCGAATTGTTTAAATAGGGCCACATTACAAAATGTTTTTTTAACCATTTCTTATTTCATTTCTGTCCCGTCCCCTATTGCAGGCTCGGAAATATCTCCAGCTCCTTAGGCTGTGTTCTGGGGTCAGTGCCAAGACATTCCCACTGGGCACCTCGCTGCTAATCCCCACACACTACACACACTCACTCACATACACACTCATTCACTCACTCACATACACACTCATTCACTCACTCACATACACTCACTCATTCACTCACACATACACACTCTCTCTCACACATTCACACACACACAGAGCAGTGACTATGTTTACACACACACACACACAGAGCAGTGATGACGTTTACACACACACACACACAGAGCAGTGACCATGTTACATACACACACACAGAGCAGTGACTATGTTTACACACACACACACAGAGCAGTGACTATGTTTACACACACACACACACAGAGCAGTGACTATGTTTACACACACACACACACAGAGTAGTGACTATGTTTACACACACACACACAGCAGTGACTATGTTTACACACACACACACACACAGAGCGGTGACTATGTTTACACACACACAGAGCAGTGACGACGTTTACACACACACACACACACACAGAGCAGTGACCATGTTACATACACACACACAGAGCAGTGACTATGATTACATACACACACACAGAGCAGTGACTATGTTTACACACACACACACACACCAGTGACAATGTTACACACACACACAGAGCAGTGACTATGTTTACACACACACACGCACAGCAGTGACTATGTTTACACACACACAGCAGTGACTATGTTACACACACACAGAGCAGTGACAATGTTACACACACACACAGAGCAGTGACTATGTTACACACCCACACACTCAGAGCAGTGACTATATTGCACACACACAGAGCAGTGACTATGTTTACACACACACACAGAGCAGTGACTATGTTTACACACACAGACACAGCAGTGACTATGTTGACACACACACACAGAGCAGTGACTATGTTGACACACACACAGAGCAGTGACTATGTTTACACACACACACAGAGCAGTGACTATGTTTACACACACACACAGAGCAGTGACTATGTTACACACACACACAGAGCAGTGACTATGTGACACACCCACACACTCAGAGCAGCGACTATATTGCACACACACAGAGCAGTGACTATGTTTACACACACACACAGAGCAGTGACTATGTTTACACACACACACACACACAGAGCAGTGACCATGTTTACACACACACACACAGCAGTGACTATGTTTACACACACACACACAGAGCAGTGACTATGTTTACACACACACACACAGAGCAGTGACTATGTTTACACACACACACACACAGAGCAGTGACTATGTTTACACACACACAGCAGTGACTATGTTTACACACACACACAGAGCAGTGACGACGTTTACACACACACACACACAGAGCAGTGACCATGTTACATACACACACACAGAGCAGTGACTATGTTTACACACACACACACAGAGCAGTGACTATGTTTACACACACACACACACAGAGCAGTGACTATGTTTACACACACACACACAGAGTAGTGACTATGTTTACACACACACACACACAGAGCAGTGACTATGTTTACACACACACAGAGCAGTGACGACGTTTACACACACACACACACACAGAGCAGTGACCATGTTACATACACACACACAGAGCAGTGACTATGATTACATACACACACACAGAGCAGTGACTATGTTTACACACACACACACAGCAGTGACAATGTTACACACACACACAGAGCAGTGACTATGTTTACACACACACACGCACAGCAGTGACTATGTTTACACACACACAGCAGTGACTATGTTACACACACACAGAGCAGTGACAATGTTACACACACACACAGAGCAGTGACTATGTTACACACCCACACACTCAGAGCAGTGACTATATTGCACACACACAGAGCAGTGACTATGTTTAGACACACACACAGAGCAGTGACTATGTTTACACACACACACACACAGCAGTGATAATGTTGACACACACAGACAGAGCAGTGACTATGTTGACACACACACAGAGCAGTGACTATGTTTACACACACACACAGAGCAGTGACTATGTTTACACACACACACAGAGCAGTGACTATGTTTACACACACACACACAGCAGTGACTATGTTGACACACACACGCACAGCAGTGACTATGTTTACACACACACAGAGCAGTGACTATGTTACACACACACACAGCAGTGACTATGTTTACACACACACACACAGAGCAGTGACTATGTTTACACACACACACACACAGCAGTGAATATGTTACACACACACACACAGCAGTGACTATGTTACACACACACGCACAGCAGTGACTATGTTTACACACACACAGAGCAGTAACTATGTTACACACACACACAGCAGTGACTATGTTTACACACACACACACACACAGAGCAGTGACTATGTTTACACACACACACAGCAGTGACTATGTTTACACACACACACACACACACACAGCAGTGACTATGTTTACACATACACACACACAGCAGTGACTATGTTTACACACACACACACACACAGAGCAGTGACTATGTTTACACACACACACACGCACAGAGCAGTGACTATGTTTACACACACACACAGACACACACAGCAGTGACTATGTTTACACACACACACAGAGTAGTGACTATGTTTACACACACACACACAAACAGACAGCAGTGACAATGTTTACACACACACACACACACACAGAGTAGTGACTATGATTTCACGCACACACAGAGCAGTGACTATGTTTACACACACACACACAGAGCAGTGACTATGTTTACACACACCCACACGGAGCAGTGACTATGTTTACACACACACACACACACACACAGCAGTGACTATGTTTACACACACACACACAGAGCAGTGACTATGTTTACACACACACACACACAGCAGTGAATATGTTACACACACATAGCAGTGACTATGTTACACACACACGCACAGCAGTGACTATGTTTACACACACACAGAGCAGTGACTATGTTACACACACACACAGCAGTGACTTTGTTTACACACACACACACACAGAGCAGTGACTATGTTTACACACACACACAGCAGTGACTATGTTTACACACACACACACACACACAGCAGTGACTATGTTTACACATACACACACACAGCACTGACTATGTTTACACACACACACACACACAGAGCAGTGACTATGTTTACACTCACACACAGAGCAGTGACTCTGTTTACACACACACACACACACACACACAGCAGTGACTATGTTTACACACACACACACACAGAGCAGTGACTATGTTTACACACACACACACACACACACAGCAGTGACTATGTTTACACACACACACACAGAGCAGTGACTATGTTTACACACATACACACAGCAGTGACGATGTTACACACACACACACAGTAGTGACTATGTTTACACACACACACACAGCAGTGACAATGTTACTCACACACAGAGCAGTGACTATGTTACACACACACACAGCAGAGACTATGTTTACACACACACACACACAGAGCAGTGACTATGTTTACACACACACAGCAGTGACTATGTTACACACACACAAACAGAGCAGTGATTATGTTTACACACACACACAGAGCAGTGACTATGTTTACACACACACACACAGCAGTGACTATGTTTACACACACATACACACACACACCAGTGATTATGTTTACACACACACACACACACAGAGCAGTGAACATGTTTAGACACACACACAGAGCAGTGACTACGTTTACACACACACACACAAACACAGCAGCGACTATGTTTACACACACACACAGAGCAGTGACTATGTTTACACACACACACACACACACAGAGCAGTGACTATGTTTACACACACACAGAGCAGTGACTACGTTTACACACACACACACAAACACAGCAGCGACTATGTTTACACACACACACACACAGAGTAGTGACTATGTTTACACACACACACACAGCAGTGACTATGTTTACACACACACACACACACAGAGCGGTGACTATGTTTACACACACACAGAGCAGTGACGACGTTTACACACACACACACACACACAGAGCAGTGACCATGTTACATACACACACACAGAGCAGTGACTATGATTACATACACACACACAGAGCAGTGACTATGTTTACACACACACACACACACCAGTGACAATGTTACACACACACACAGAGCAGTGACTATGTTTACACACACACACGCACAGCAGTGACTATGTTTACACACACACAGCAGTGACTATGTTACACACACACAGAGCAGTGACAATGTTACACACACACACAGAGCAGTGACTATGTTACACACCCACACACTCAGAGCAGTGACTATATTGCACACACACAGAGCAGTGACTATGTTTACACACACACACAGAGCAGTGACTATGTTTACACACACAGACACAGCAGTGACTATGTTGACACACACACACAGAGCAGTGACTATGTTGACACACACACAGAGCAGTGACTATGTTTACACACACACACAGAGCAGTGACTATGTTTACACACACACACAGAGCAGTGACTATGTTACACACACACACAGAGCAGTGACTATGTGACACACCCACACACTCAGAGCAGCGACTATATTGCACACACACAGAGCAGTGACTATGTTTACACACACACACAGAGCAGTGACTATGTTTACACACACACACACACACAGAGCAGTGACCATGTTTACACACACACACACAGCAGTGACTATGTTTACACACACACACACAGAGCAGTGACTATGTTTACACACACACACACAGAGCAGTGACTATGTTTACACACACACACACACAGAGCAGTGACTATGTTTACACACACACAGCAGTGACTATGTTTACACACACACACAGAGCAGTGACGACGTTTACACACACACACACACAGAGCAGTGACCATGTTACATACACACACACAGAGCAGTGACTATGTTTACACACACACACACAGAGCAGTGACTATGTTTACACACACACACACACAGAGCAGTGACTATGTTTACACACACACACACAGAGTAGTGACTATGTTTACACACACACACACACAGAGCAGTGACTATGTTTACACACACACAGAGCAGTGACGACGTTTACACACACACACACACACAGAGCAGTGACCATGTTACATACACACACACAGAGCAGTGACTATGATTACATACACACACACAGAGCAGTGACTATGTTTACACACACACACACAGCAGTGACAATGTTACACACACACACAGAGCAGTGACTATGTTTACACACACACACGCACAGCAGTGACTATGTTTACACACACACAGCAGTGACTATGTTACACACACACAGAGCAGTGACAATGTTACACACACACACAGAGCAGTGACTATGTTACACACCCACACACTCAGAGCAGTGACTATATTGCACACACACAGAGCAGTGACTATGTTTAGACACACACACAGAGCAGTGACTATGTTTACACACACACACACACAGCAGTGATAATGTTGACACACACAGACAGAGCAGTGACTATGTTGACACACACACAGAGCAGTGACTATGTTTACACACACACACAGAGCAGTGACTATGTTTACACACACACACAGAGCAGTGACTATGTTTACACACACACACACAGCAGTGACTATGTTGACACACACACGCACAGCAGTGACTATGTTTACACACACACAGAGCAGTGACTATGTTACACACACACACAGCAGTGACTATGTTTACACACACACACACAGAGCAGTGACTATGTTTACACACACACACACACAGCAGTGAATATGTTACACACACACACACAGCAGTGACTATGTTACACACACACGCACAGCAGTGACTATGTTTACACACACACAGAGCAGTAACTATGTTACACACACACACAGCAGTGACTATGTTTACACACACACACACACACAGAGCAGTGACTATGTTTACACACACACACAGCAGTGACTATGTTTACACACACACACACACACACACAGCAGTGACTATGTTTACACATACACACACACAGCAGTGACTATGTTTACACACACACACACACACAGAGCAGTGACTATGTTTACACACACACACACGCACAGAGCAGTGACTATGTTTACACACACACACAGACACACACAGCAGTGACTATGTTTACACACACACACAGAGTAGTGACTATGTTTACACACACACACACAAACAGACAGCAGTGACAATGTTTACACACACACACACACACACAGAGTAGTGACTATGATTTCACGCACACACAGAGCAGTGACTATGTTTACACACACACACACAGAGCAGTGACTATGTTTACACACACCCACACGGAGCAGTGACTATGTTTACACACACACACACACACACACAGCAGTGACTATGTTTACACACACACACACAGAGCAGTGACTATGTTTACACACACACACACACAGCAGTGAATATGTTACACACACATAGCAGTGACTATGTTACACACACACGCACAGCAGTGACTATGTTTACACACACACAGAGCAGTGACTATGTTACACACACACACAGCAGTGACTTTGTTTACACACACACACACACAGAGCAGTGACTATGTTTACACACACACACAGCAGTGACTATGTTTACACACACACACACACACACAGCAGTGACTATGTTTACACATACACACACACAGCACTGACTATGTTTACACACACACACACACACAGAGCAGTGACTATGTTTACACTCACACACAGAGCAGTGACTCTGTTTACACACACACACACACACACACACAGCAGTGACTATGTTTACACACACACACACACAGAGCAGTGACTATGTTTACACACACACACACACACACACAGCAGTGACTATGTTTACACACACACACACAGAGCAGTGACTATGTTTACACACATACACACAGCAGTGACGATGTTACACACACACACACAGTAGTGACTATGTTTACACACACACACACAGCAGTGACAATGTTACTCACACACAGAGCAGTGACTATGTTACACACACACACAGCAGAGACTATGTTTACACACACACACACACAGAGCAGTGACTATGTTTACACACACACAGCAGTGACTATGTTACACACACACAAACAGAGCAGTGATTATGTTTACACACACACACAGAGCAGTGACTATGTTTACACACACACACACAGCAGTGACTATGTTTACACACACATACACACACACACCAGTGATTATGTTTACACACACACACACACACAGAGCAGTGAACATGTTTAGACACACACACAGAGCAGTGACTACGTTTACACACACACACACAAACACAGCAGCGACTATGTTTACACACACACACAGAGCAGTGACTATGTTTACACACACACACACACACACAGAGCAGTGACTATGTTTACACACACACAGAGCAGTGACTACGTTTACACACACACACACAAACACAGCAGCGACTATGTTTACACACACACACAGAGCAGTGACTATGTTTACACACACACACACACACACACACAGAGCAGTGACTATGTTTACACACACACAGAGCAGTGACTATGTTTACACACACACACACAGAGCAGTGACTATGTTTACACACACACACACACACACAGCAGTGACTATGTTTACACACACACAAAGAGCAGTGACTATGTTTACACACACACACACACAGAGCAGTGACAATGTTTACACACACACACACAGCAGTGACTATGTTTACACACACACACAGAGCAGTGACTATGTTTACACACACACACACACACAGCAGTGACTATGTTTACACACACACACAGAGCAGTGACTATGTTTACACACACACACACAGAGCAGTGACTATGTTTACACACACACACACAGCAGTGACTATGTTTACACACACACACAGCAGTGACTATGTTTACACACACACACACACACACACACACACACACAGAGCAGTGACTATGTTTACACACACACACACACAGAGCAGTGACTATGTTTACTCACACACACAGCAGTGACTATGTTACAGACACACACACACACAGAGCAGTGATTATGTTTACACACACACACACACACAGAGCAGTGACTATGTTTACACACACACACACACACACACAGCAGTGATTATGTTTACACACACACAGAGCAGTGACTATGTTTAGACGCACACAGAGAGCAGTGACTATGTTTACACACACACACACACACAGCAGCGACTATGTTTACACACACACACACAGA
Source organism: Scyliorhinus torazame (assembly GCF_047496885.1). Taxonomy (NCBI): domain Eukaryota; kingdom Metazoa; phylum Chordata; class Chondrichthyes; order Carcharhiniformes; family Scyliorhinidae; genus Scyliorhinus; species Scyliorhinus torazame. The sequence continues at coordinate 10,998,270 of NC_092715.1, forward strand.
GCAGTGACTATGTTTACACACACACACACACACACAGAGCAGTGACTATGTTTACACACACACAGAGCAGTGACTATGTTTACACACACACACACAGAGCAGTAACTATGTTTACACACACACACACACACACAGCAGTGACTATATTTACACACACACAGAGCAGTGACTGTTTTTACACACACACACACAGAGCAGTGACTATGTTTACACACACACACAGCAGTGACTATGTTTACACACACACACAGAGCAGTGACTATGTTTACACACACACACACAGCAGTGACTATGTTTACACACACACACACACACACAGCAGTGACTATGTTTACACACACACACACACAGAGCAGTGACTATGTTTATACACACACACACACAGAGCAGTGACTATGTTTACACACACACACACACAGAGCAGTGACTATGTTTACACACACACACACAGCAGTGACTATGTTTACACACACACACACAGCAGTGACTATGTTTACACACACACACACACAGAGCAGTGACTATGTTTACACACACACACACACACAGAACAGTGACTATGTTTACACACACACACACAGAGCAGTGACTATGTTTACACACACACACACACAGCAGTGACTATGTTTACACACACACACACACAGAGCAGTGACTATGTTTACACACACACACAGAGCAGTGATTATGTTTACACACACACACACACAGCAGTGACTATGTTTACACACACACAGCAGTGACTATGTTTACACACACACACACACACACAGCAATGACTATGTTTACACACACACACACACAGCAGTGTCTATGTTTACACACACACACACACACAGCAGCGACTATGTTTACACACACACACACAGAGCAGTGACTATGTTTACACACACACACACACACACAGAGCAGTGACTATGTTTACACACACACAGAGCAGTGACTATGTTTACACACACACACACAGAGCAGTAACTATGTTTACACACACACACACACACACAGCAGTGACTATGTTTACACACACACAGAGCAGTGACTGTTTTTACACACACACACACAGAGCAGTGACTATGTTTACACACACACACATCAGTGACTATGTTTACACACACACACAGAGCAGTGACTATGTTTACACACACACACACAGCAGTGACTATGTTTACACACACACACACACACACAGCAGTGACTATGTTTACACACACACACAGAGCAGTGACTATGTTTATACACACACACACAGAGCAGTGACTATGTTTACACACACACACACACAGAGCAGTGACTATGTTTACACACACACACACAGCAGTGACTATGTTTACACACACACACACAGCAGTGACTATGTTTACACACACACACACACAGAGCAGTGACTATGTTTACACACACACACACACACAGAACAGTGACTATGTTTACACACACACACACAGAGCAGTGACTATGTTTACACACACACACACACAGCAGTGACTATGTTTACACACACACACACACAGAGCAGTGACTATGTTTACACACACACACAGAGCAGTGATTATGTTTACACACACACACACACAGCAGTGACTATGTTTACACACACACAGCAGTGACTATGTTTACACACACACACACACACACAGCAATGACTATGTTTACACACACACACACACAGCAGTGTCTATGTTTACACACACACACACACACAGCAGTGACGATGTTTACACACACACACACACAGAGCAGTGACTATGTTTGCACGCACACACACACAGCAGTGACTATGTTTACACACACACACACACAGCAGTGACTATGTTTACACACACACACACACACAGCAGTGACTATGTTTACACACACACACACAGCAGTGACTATGTTTACACACACACACACACACACAGAGCAGTGACTATGTTTACACACATACACAGAGCAGTGACTATGTTTACACGCACACACACAGCAGTGACTATGTTTACACACACACACAGAGCAGTGACTATGTTTACACACACACACACACAGAGCAGTGACTATGTTTACACACACACACACAGCAGTGACTATGTTTACACACACACACACACAGCAGTGACTATGTTTACACACACACACACACACACAGCAGTGACTATGTTTACACACACACACACACACAGAGAGCAGTGACTATCTTTACACACACACACACACAGCAGGGACTATGTTTACACACACACACAGAGCAGGGACTATGTTTTCACACACACACAGAGCAGTTATTATGTTTACACACACACACACACACAGCAGTGACTATGTTTACACAGACAGAGCAGTGACTATGTTTACACACACACACACAGCAGTGACTATGTTTACACACACAGCAGTGACTATGTTTCCACACACACACACACACACAGCAGTGACTATGTTTACACACACACACACACACACAGAGCAGTGACTATGTTTACACACACACACACAGCAGTGACTCTGTTTACACACACACACACAGCAGTGACTATGTTTACACACACACACACACAGCAGTGACTATGTTTACACACACACACAGCAGTGACTATGTTTACACACACACACACACACAGAGCAGTGACTATGTTTACACACACACACAGAGCAGTGACTATGTTTACACACACACACACAGCAGTGACTATGTTTACACACACACACACACAGCAGTGACTATGTTTACACACACACACACACAGAGCAGTGACTATGTTTACACACACACACACAGAGCAGTGACTATGTTTACACACACACACACAGCAGTGACTATGTTTAGACACACACAGAGCAGTGACTATGTTTACACACACACACACAGAACAGTGACTATGTTTACACACACACGCACACAGCAGTGACTATGTTTGCACACACACACACAGCAGTGACTATGTTTACACACACACACACACAGCAGTGACTATGTTTACACACACACACACAGAGCAGTGACTATGTTTACACACACACACACAGAGCAGTGACTATGTTTACACACACACACACAGAGCAGTGACTACGTTTACACACACACACACACACACACAGCAGTGACTATGTTTACACAGAGCAGTGACTATGTTTACACACACACACAGAGCAGTGACTCTGTTTACACACACACACACACACACAGCAGTGACTATGTTACACACACACACACACACAGCAGTGACTATATTTACACACACACACACACACAGCAGTGACTTTGTTTACACACACACACACACACAGAGCAGTGACTATGTTTACACACACAGAGCAGTGACTATGTTTACACACACACAGCAGTGACTATATTTACACACACACACACACACAGCAGTGACTTTGTTTACACACACACAGCAGTGACTATGTTTACACACACACACAGAGCAGTGACTATGTTTACACACACACACACACACAGCAGTGACTATGTTACACACACACACACAGCAGTGACTATGTTTACACACACAAACAGAGCAGTGTCTATGTTACACACACACACAGCAGTGACTATGTTTACACACACACACACACACAGAGCAGTGACTATGTTTACACACACAGCAGTGACTATGTTACACACACAAACACACAGAGCAGTGATTATGTTTACACACACACACACACAAACAGCAGTGACTATGTTTACACACACACACACAGCAGTGACTATGTTTACACCCACACACACACACAGAGCAGTGACTATGTTTACACACACACACACACAGAGCAGTGACTATGTTTACACACACACACACAGAGCAGTGACTATGTTTACATACACACACAGCAGTGACTATGTTTACACACACACACACACACACAGCAGTGACTATGTTTACACACACACACACACAGCAGTGAATTTGTTTACACACACACACTGCAGTGACTATGTTTACACACTCACACACACAGAGCAGTGACTACGTTTACACACACACACACAGCAGTGACTATGTTTACACACACACAGCAGTGACTATGTTTACACACACACACACACACAGAGCAGTGACTATGTTGACACACACACAGAGCAGTGACTATGTTTACAGACACCCACACACAGCAGTGACTATGTTTACACACACACACACACAGCAGTGACTATGTTTACACACACACACACAGAGCAGTGAATATGTTTACACACACACACAGCAGTGACTATGTTTACACACACACACACACAGCAGTGACTATGTTCACACACACACACAGAGCAGTGACTATGTTTACACACACACACACACACACAGAGCAGTGACTATGTTTACACACACACACACACACAGAGCAGTGACTATGTTTACACACACACACACACAGAGCAGTGACTATGTTTACACACACACAGCAGTGACTATGTTTACACACACACACACACACACAGCAGTGACTATGTTAACACACACACACACACAGCAGTGACTATGTTCACACACACACACACACACACACAGAGCAGTGACTATGTTGACACACACACAGAGCAGTGACTATGTTACACACACACAGAGCAGTGACTATGTTTACACACACACACACACACACACACACAGCAGTGACTATGTTTACACACACACACACACAGCAGTGACTATGTTTACACACACACACACAGAGTAGTGACTATGTTTACACACACACACACAGCAGTGACTATGTTTACACACACACACACACACACAGTAGTGACTGTGATTTCACACACACACAGAGCAGTGACTATGTTTACACACACACACACACAGCAGTGACTATGTTTACACACACACACACACACAGAGCAGTGACTATGTTTACACACACACACACACAGAGCATTGACTATGTTTACACCCACCCACACAGAGCAGTGACTATGTTGACACACACACACACACAGCAGTGACTATGTTACACACACACACACACAGCAGTGACTTTGTTTACACACAAACACACAGATCAGTGACTATGTTTACACACACACACACACACACAGCAGTGACTATGTTTACACACACACACAGAGCAGTGACTATGTTTACACACACACACACACACACACAGCAGTGACTATGTTTACACACACACACACAGCAGTGACTATGTTTACACACAAACACACAGAGCAGTGACTATGTTTACACACACACACACACAGCAGTGACTATGTTTACACACACACACAGAGCAGTGACTATGTTTACACACACACACACACACACAGCAGTGACTATGTTACACACACACACACAGTAGTGACTATGTTTACACACACACACACACACAGCAGTGACTATGTTACACACACACACACAGCAGTGACTATGTTCACACACACACAGAGCAGTGACTATGTTACACACACACACAGCAGTGACTATGTTTACACACACACACACACACAGAGCAGTGACTATGTTTACACACACACACAGCAGTGACTATGTTTACACACACACACAGCAGTGACTATGTTTACACACACACACACACAGCAGTGACTATGTTTACACACACACACACAAAGAGCAGTGACTATGTTTACACACACACACACGCACAGAGCAGTGACTATGTTTACACACACACACACACACACAGCAGTGACTGTGTTTACACACACACACAGAGTAGTGACTATGTTTACACACACACACACACACACACACACACAGCAGTGACTATGTTTACACACACACACACAGAGTAGTGACTATGATTTCACACACACACAGAGCAGTGACAATGTTTACACACAGACACACACACACAGCAGTGACTATGTTTACACACACACACACACAGAGCAGTGACTATGTTTACACGCACACACACACAGAGCAGTGACTATGTTTACACACACCCACAAAGAGCAGTGACTATGTTTACACACACACACACACACACACAGCAGTGACTATGTTTACACACATACGCACACACAGAGCAGTGACTATGTTTACACACACACACAGAGCACTGACTCTGTTTACACACACACACACACACACACACAGCAGTGACTATGTTACACACACACACACACAGCAGTGACTATATTTACACACACACACACACACACACACAGCAGTGACTATGTTTACACACACAGCAGTGACTAAGTTTACACACACACACACAAAGCAGAGACTATGTTTACACACACACACACACACAGAGCAGTGACTATGTTTACACACACACACACACACAGCAGTGACTCTGTTTACACACACACACACACAGCAGTGACTATGTTTACACACACAGACACACACAGCAGTGACTATGTTTACACACACACAGCAGTGACTATGTTTACACACACACACACACACAGAGCAGTGACTATGTTTACACACACACACAGAGCAGTGACTATGTTTACCCACACACACACAGCAGTGACTATGTTTACACACACACACACACAGCAGTGACTATGTTTACACACACACACACACACAGAGCAGTGACTATGTTTACACACACACACAGAGCAGTGACTATGTTTACACACACACACACAGCAGTGACTATGTTTACACACACACAGAGCAGTGACTATGTTTATACACACACACACAGAGCAGTGACTATGTTTACACACACACACACAGCAGTGACTATGTTTGCACACACACACACAGCAGTGACTATGTTTACACACACACACACACAGTAGTGACTATGTTTACACACACACACACACACAGCAGTGACTATGTTACACACACACACACAGCAGTGACTATGTTCACACACACACAGAGCAGTGACTATGTTACACACACACACAGCAGTGACTATGTTTACACACACACACACACACAGAGCAGTGACTATGTTTACACACACACACAGCAGTGACTATGTTTACACACACACACAGCAGTGACTATGTTTACACACACACACACACAGCAGTGACTATGTTTACACACACACACACAAAGAGCAGTGACTATGTTTACACACACACACACGCACAGAGCAGTGACTATGTTTACACACACACACACACACACAGCAGTGACTGTGTTTACACACACACACAGAGTAGTGACTATGTTTACACACACACACACACACACACACACACAGCAGTGACTATGTTTACACACACACACACAGAGTAGTGACTATGATTTCACACACACACAGAGCAGTGACAATGTTTACACACAGACACACACACACAGCAGTGACTATGTTTACACACACACACACACAGAGCAGTGACTATGTTTACACGCACACACACACAGAGCAGTGACTATGTTTACACACACCCACAAAGAGCAGTGACTATGTTTACACACACACACACACACACACAGCAGTGACTATGTTTACACACATACGCACACACAGAGCAGTGACTATGTTTACACACACACACAGAGCACTGACTCTGTTTACACACACACACACACACACACACAGCAGTGACTATGTTACACACACACACACACAGCAGTGACTATATTTACACACACACACACACACACACACAGCAGTGACTATGTTTACACACACAGCAGTGACTAAGTTTACACACACACACACAAAGCAGAGACTATGTTTACACACACACACACACACAGAGCAGTGACTATGTTTACACACACACACACACACAGCAGTGACTCTGTTTACACACACACACACACAGCAGTGACTATGTTTACACACACAGACACACACAGCAGTGACTATGTTTACACACACACAGCAGTGACTATGTTTACACACACACACACACACAGAGCAGTGACTATGTTTACACACACACACAGAGCAGTGACTATGTTTACACACACACACACAGCAGTGACTATGTTTACACACACACACACACAGCAGTGACTATGTTTACACACACACACACACACAGAGCAGTGACTATGTTTACACACACACACAGAGCAGTGACTATGTTTACACACACACACACAGCAGTGACTATGTTTACACACACACAGAGCAGTGACTATGTTTACACACACACACACAGAGCAGTGACTATGTTTACACACACACACACAGCAGTGACTATGTTTGCACACACACACACAGCAGTGACTATGTTTACACACACACACACACAGCAGTGACTATGTTTACACACACAAACACACAGAGCAGTGACTATGATTACACACACACACTCAGAGCAGTGACTATGTTTACACACACCCACACACAGCAGTGACTATGTTTACACACACACACACACAGCAGTGACTATGTTTACACACACACACACAGAGCAGTGAATATGTTTACACACACACACAGCAGTGACTATGTTTACACACACACACACACAGCAGTGACTATGTTCACACACACACACAGAGCAGTGACTATGTTTACACACACACACACACACACAGAGCAGTGACTATGTTTACACACACACACACACACAGAGCAGTGACTATGTTTACACACACACACACACAGAGCAGTGACTATGTTTACACACACACAGCAGTGACTATGTTTACACACACACACACACACACAGCAGTGACTATGTTAACACACACACACACACAGCAGTGACTATGTTCACACACACACACACACACACACAGAGCAGTGACTATGTTGACACACACACAGAGCAGTGACTATGTTACACACACACAGAGCAGTGACTATGTTTACACACACACACACACACACACACACAGCAGTGACTATGTTTACACACACACACACACAGCAGTGACTATGTTTACACACACACACACAGAGTAGTGACTATGTTTACACACACACACACAGCAGTGACTATGTTTACACACACACACACACACACAGTAGTGACTGTGATTTCACACACACACAGAGCAGTGACTATGTTTACACACACACACACACAGCAGTGACTATGTTTACACACACACACACACACAGAGCAGTGACTATGTTTACACACACACACACACAGAGCATTGACTATGTTTACACCCACCCACACAGAGCAGTGACTATGTTGACACACACACACACACAGCAGTGACTATGTTACACACACACACACACAGCAGTGACTTTGTTTACACACAAACACACAGATCAGTGACTATGTTTACACACACACACACACACACAGCAGTGACTATGTTTACACACACACACAGAGCAGTGACTATGTTTACACACACACACACACACACACAGCAGTGACTATGTTTACACACACACACACAGCAGTGACTATGTTTACACACAAACACACAGAGCAGTGACTATGTTTACACACACACACACACAGCAGTGACTATGTTTACACACACACACAGAGCAGTGACTATGTTTACACACACACACACACACACAGCAGTGACTATGTTACACACACACACACAGTAGTGACTATGTTTACACACACACACACACACAGCAGTGACTATGTTACACACACACACACAGCAGTGACTATGTTCACACACACACAGAGCAGTGACTATGTTACACACACACACAGCAGTGACTATGTTTACACACACACACACACACAGAGCAGTGACTATGTTTACACACACACACAGCAGTGACTATGTTTACACACACACACAGCAGTGACTATGTTTACACACACACACACACAGCAGTGACTATGTTTACACACACACACACAAAGAGCAGTGACTATGTTTACACACACACACACGCACAGAGCAGTGACTATGTTTACACACACACACACACACACAGCAGTGACTGTGTTTACACACACACACACAGCAGTGACTATGTTTACACACACACACACAGAGTAGTGACTATGATTTCACACACACACAGAGCAGTGACAATGTTTACACACAGACACACACACACAGCAGTGACTATGTTTACACACACACACACACAGAGCAGTGACTATGTTTACACGCACACACACACAGAGCAGTGACTATGTTTACACACACCCACAAAGAGCAGTGACTATGTTTACACACACACACACACACACACAGCAGTGACTATGTTTACACACATACGCACACACAGAGCAGTGACTATGTTTACACACACACACAGAGCACTGACTCTGTTTACACACACACACACACACACACACAGCAGTGACTATGTTACACACACACACACACAGCAGTGACTATATTTACACACACACACACACACACACACAGCAGTGACTATGTTTACACACACAGCAGTGACTAAGTTTACACACACACACACAAAGCAGAGACTATGTTTACACACACACACACACACAGAGCAGTGACTATGTTTACACACACACACACACACAGCAGTGACTCTGTTTACACACACACACACACAGCAGTGACTATGTTTACACACACAGACACACACAGCAGTGACTATGTTTACACACACACAGCAGTGACTATGTTTACACACACACACACACACAGAGCAGTGACTATGTTTACACACACACACAGAGCAGTGACTATGTTTACCCACACACACACAGCAGTGACTATGTTTACACACACACACACACAGCAGTGACTATGTTTACACACACACACACACACAGAGCAGTGACTATGTTTACACACACACACAGAGCAGTGACTATGTTTACACACACACACACAGCAGTGACTATGTTTACACACACACAGAGCAGTGACTATGTTTACACACACACACACAGAGCAGTGACTATGTTTACACACACACACACAGCAGTGACTATGTTTGCACACACACACACAGCAGTGACTATGTTTACACACACACACACACAGTAGTGACTATGTTTACACACACACACACACACAGCAGTGACTATGTTACACACACACACACAGCAGTGACTATGTTCACACACACACAGAGCAGTGACTATGTTACACACACACACAGCAGTGACTATGTTTACACACACACACACACACAGAGCAGTGACTATGTTTACACACACACACAGCAGTGACTATGTTTACACACACACACAGCAGTGACTATGTTTACACACACACACACACAGCAGTGACTATGTTTACACACACACACACAAAGAGCAGTGACTATGTTTACACACACACACACGCACAGAGCAGTGACTATGTTTACACACACACACACACACACAGCAGTGACTGTGTTTACACACACACACAGAGTAGTGACTATGTTTACACACACACACACACACACACACACACAGCAGTGACTATGTTTACACACACACACACAGAGTAGTGACTATGATTTCACACACACACAGAGCAGTGACAATGTTTACACACAGACACACACACACAGCAGTGACTATGTTTACACACACACACACACAGAGCAGTGACTATGTTTACACGCACACACACACAGAGCAGTGACTATGTTTACACACACCCACAAAGAGCAGTGACTATGTTTACACACACACACACACACACACAGCAGTGACTATGTTTACACACATACGCACACACAGAGCAGTGACTATGTTTACACACACACACAGAGCACTGACTCTGTTTACACACACACACACACACACACACAGCAGTGACTATGTTACACACACACACACACAGCAGTGACTATATTTACACACACACACACACACACACACAGCAGTGACTATGTTTACACACACAGCAGTGACTAAGTTTACACACACACACACAAAGCAGAGACTATGTTTACACACACACACACACACAGAGCAGTGACTATGTTTAAACACACACACACACACAGCAGTGACTCTGTTTACACACACACACACACAGCAGTGACTATGTTTACACACACAGACACACACAGCAGTGACTATGTTTACACACACACAGCAGTGACTATGTTTACACACACACACACACACAGAGCAGTGACTATGTTTACACACACACACAGAGCAGTGACTATGTTTACACACACACACACAGCAGTGACTATGTTTACACACACACACACACAGCAGTGACTATGTTTACACACACACACACACACAGAGCAGTGACTATGTTTACACACACACACAGAGCAGTGACTATGTTTACACACACACACACAGCAGTGACTATGTTTACACACACACAGAGCAGTGACTATGTTTACACACACACACACAGAGCAGTGACTATGTTTACACACACACACACAGCAGTGACTATGTTTGCACACACACACACAGCAGTGACTATGTTTACACACACACACACACAGCAGTGACTATGTTTACACACACAAACACACAGAGCAGTGACTATGATTACACACACACACTCAGAGCAGTGACTATGTTTACACACACACACACAGAGCAGTGACTATGTTTACACACACACACACACACAGCAGTGACTATGTTTACACACACGCACACACAGAGCAGTGACTATGTTTACACACACACACAGAGCAGTGACTCTGTTTACACACACACACACAGTAGTGACTATGTTACACACACACACAGCAGTGACTATATTTACACACACACACACACAGCAGTGACTTTGTTTACACACACACACACACAGAGCAGTGACTATGTTTACACACACACACACACACACAGCAGTGACTATATTTACACACACACACACACACACAGCAGTGACTTTGTTTACACACACACACACAGAGCAGTGACTATGTTTTCACACACACAGCAGTGACTATGTTTACACACACACAGCAGTGACTATGTTTACACACACACACAGAGCAGTGACTATGTATACACACACACACACACACACAGCAGTGACGATGTTACACACACACACACAGCAGTGACTATGTTTACACACACAAACAGAGCAGTGTCTATGTTACACACACACACAGCAGTGACTATGTTTACACACACACACACACACACAGAGCAGTGACTATGTTTACACACACAGCAGTGACTATGTTACACACACAAACACACAGAGCAGTGATTATGTTTACACACACACACACACAGAGCAGTGACTATGTTTACACACACACACACAGCAGTGACTATGTTTACACCCACACACACACACAGAGCAGTGACTATGTTTACACACACACACACACAGAGCAGTGACTATGTTTACACACACACAGACACACACACACAGAGCAGTGACTATGTTTACACACACACACATACACACACACAGCAGTGAATTTGTTTACACACACACACTGCAGTGACTATGTTTACACACTCACACACACAGAGCAGTGACTACGTTTACACACACACACACACAGCAGTGACTATGTTTACACACACACAGCAGTGACTATGTTTACACACACACACACACACAGAGCAGTGACTATGTTTACACACACACAGAGCAGTGACCATGTTTACAGACACACACACACAGCAGTGACTATGTTTACACACACAGCAGTGACTATGTTTACACACACACACACAGAGCAGTGAATATGTTTACACACACACACAGCAGTGACTATGTTTACACACACACACACAGCAGTGACTATGTTCACACACACACACAGAGCAGTGACTATGTTTACACACACACACACACACAGAGCAGTGACTATGTTTACACACACACACACACACAGAGCAGTGACTATGTTTACACACACACAGAGCAGTGACTATGTTTACACACACACAGCAGTGACTATGTTTACACACACACACACACACACACACAGCAGTGACTATGTTCACACACACACACGCACACACACAGAGCAGTGACTATGTTGACACACACACAGAGCAGTGACTATGTTACACACACACAGAGCAGTGACTATGTTTACACACACACACACACACACACACACACACACAGCAGTGACTATGTTTACACACACACACACACAGCAGTGACTATGTTTACACACACACACACACAGAGTAGTGACTATGTTTACACACACACACACAGCAGTGACTATGTTTACACACACACACACACAGAGTAGTGACTGTGATTTCACACACACACAGAGCAGTGACTATGTTTACACACACACACACACACAGCAGTGACTATGTTTACACACACACACACACACAGAGCAGTGACTATGTTTACACACACACACACACAGAGCATTGACTATGTTTACACACACCCACACAGAGCAGTGACTATGTTGACACACACACACACACACACAGAGCAGTGACTCTGTTTACACACACAGCAGTGACTATGTTACACACACACACACAGCAGTGACTATATTTACACACACACACACACACACAGCAGTGACTTTGTTTACACACAAACACACAGAGCAGTGACTATGTTTACACACACACACACACACAGCAGTGACTATGTTTACACACACACACAGAGCAGTGACTATGTTTACACACACACACACACAGCAGTGACTATGTTTACACACAGACACACAGAGCAGTGACTATGTTTACACACATACACACAGCAGTGACTATGTTACACACACACACAGTAGTGACTATGTTTACACACACACACACACACAGCAGTGACTATGTTACACACACACACACAGCAGGGACTATGTTTACACACACACAGAGCAGTGACTATGTTACACACACACACAGCAGTGACTATGTTTACACACACACACACACACAGAGCAGTGACTATGTTTACACACACACAGAGCAGTGACTATGTTTACACACACACACACACAGAGCAGTGACTATGTTTACACACACCCACACAGAGCAGTGACTATGTTTACACACACACACACAGCAGTGACTATGTTACACACACACACACAGCAGTGACTATATTTACACACACACACAGCAGTGACTTTGTTTACACACAAGCACACAGAGCAGTGACTATGTTTACACACACACACACACACACAGCAGAACTATGTTTACACACATACACACACACAGAGCAGTGACTATGTTTACACACACACACACAGAGCAGTGACTATGTTTACACACATACACACAGCAGTGACTATGTTACACACACACACACAGTAGTGACTATGTTTACACACACACACACATCAGTGACAATGTTACACACACACACACACAGCAGTGACTATGTTTACACACACACAGAGCAGTGACTATGTTACACACACACACAAAGCAGTGACTATGTTTACACACACACACACACAGAGCAGTGACTATGTTTACACACACACACAGCAGTGACTATGTTACACACACACAACCAGAGCAGTGATTATGTTTACACACACACACAGAGCAGTGACTATGTTTACACACACACACACAGCAGTGACTATGTTTACACACAGTCACACACACACACCAGTGATTATGATTACACACACACACACACACACACACACACAGCAGTGACTATGTTTACACACACACACACACAGCAGTGACTATGTTTACACACACACACACAGAGTGTTGACTATGTTTACACACACACACACAGCAGTGACTATGTTTACACACACACACACAGAGTAGTGACTGTGATTTCACACACACACAGAGCAGTGACTATGTTTATACACACACACACACACAGCAGTGACTATGTTTACACACACACACACACACAGAGCAGTGACTATGTTTACACACACACACACACAGAGCATTGACTATGTTTACACACACCCACACAGAGCAGTGACTATGTTGACACACACACACACACACACAGAGCAGTGACTCTGTTTACACACACAGCAGTGACTATGTTACACACACACACACAGCAGTGACTATATTTACACACACACACACACACACAGCAGTGACTTTGTTTACACACAAACACACAGAGCAGTGACTATGTTTACACACACACACACACACAGCAGTGACTATGTTTACACACACACACAGAGCAGTGACTATGTTTACACACACACAGACACACACACACAGAGCAGTGACTATGTTTACACACACACACATACACACACACAGCAGTGAATTTGTTTACACACACACACTGCAGTGACTATGTTTACACACTCACACACAAAGAGCAGTGACTACGTTTACACACACACACACACAGCAGTGACTATGTTTACACACACACAGCAGTGACTATGTTTACACACACACACACACACAGAGCAGTGACTATGTTTACACACACACAGAGCAGTGACCATGTTTACAGACACACACACACAGCAGTGACTATGTTTACACACACAGCAGTGACTATGTTTACACACACACACACAGAGCAGTGAATATGTTTACACACACACACAGCAGTGACTATGTTTACACACACACACACACAGCAGTGACTATGTTCACACACACACACAGAGCAGTGACTATGTTTACACACACACACACACACAGAGCAGTGACTATGTTTACACACACACACACACACAGAGCAGTGACTATGTTTACACACACACAGAGCAGTGACTATGTTTACACACACACAGCAGTGACTATGTTTACACACACACACACACACACACACAGCAGTGACTATGTTCACACACACACACACACACACACAGAGCAGTGACTATGTTGACACACACACAGAGCAGTGACTATGTTACACACACACAGAGCAGTGACTATGTTTACACACACACACACACACACACACACACAGCAGTGACTATGTTTACACACACACACACACAGCAGTGACTATGTTTACACACACACACACACAGAGTAGTGACTATGTTTACACACACACACACAGCAGTGACTATGTTTACACACACACACACACAGAGTAGTGACTGTGATTTCACACACACACAGAGCAGTGACTATGTTTACACACACACACACACACAGCAGTGACTATGTTTACACACACACACAGAGCAGTGACTATGTTTACACACACACACACACAGAGCATTGACTATGTTTACACACACCCACACAGAGCAGTGACTATGTTGACACACACACACACACAGAGCAGTGACTCTGTTTACACACACAGCAGTGACTATGTTACACACACACACACAGCAGTGACTATATTTACACACACACACACACACACAGCAGTGACTTTGTTTACACACAAACACACAGAGCAGTGACTATGTTTACACACACACACACACACACAGCAATGACTATGTTTACACACACACACAGAGCAGTGACTATGTTTACACACACACACACACAGCAGTGACTATGTTTACACACAGACACACAGAGCAGTGACTATGTTTACACACATACACACAGCAGTGACTATGTTACACACACACACAGTAGTGACTATGTTTACACACACACACACACACAGCAGTGACTATGTTACACACACACACACAGCAGGGACTATGTTTACACACACACAGAGCAGTTACTATGTTACACACACACACAGCAGTGACTATGTTTACACACACACACACACACAGAGCAGTGACTATGTTTACACACACACAGAGCAGTGACTATGTTTACACACACACACACAGCAGTGACTATGTTTACACACACACACACACAGCAGTGACTATGTTTACACACACACACACAAAGAGCAGTGACTATGTTTACACACACACACACGCACAGAGCAGTGACTATGTTTACACACACACACACACACACAGCAGTGACTGTGTTTACACACACACACAGAGTAGTGACTATGTTTACACACACACACACACACACACAGCAGTGACTATGTTTACACACACACACACAGAGTAGTGACTATGATTTCACACACACACAGAGCAGTGACTATGTTTACACACAGACACACACACACAGCAGTGACTATGTTTACACACACACACACAGAGCAGTGACTATGTTTACACACACACACACACAGAGCAGTGACTATGTTTACACACACCCACACAGAGCAGTGACTATGTTTACACACACACACACAGCAGTGACTATGTTACACACACACACACAGCAGTGACTATATTTACACACACACACAGCAGTGACTTTGTTTACACACAAGCACACAGAGCAGTGACTATGTTTACACACACACACACACACACAGCAGAACTATGTTTACACACATACACACACACAGAGCAGTGACTATGTTTACACACACACACACAGAGCAGTGACTATGTTTACACACATACACACAGCAGTGACTATGTTACACACACACACACAGTAGTGACTATGTTTACACACACACACACATCAGTGACAATGTTACACACACACACACAGCAGTGACTATGTTTACACACACACAGAGCAGTGACTATGTTACACACACACACAAAGCAGTGACTATGTTTACACACACACACACAGAGCAGTGACTATGTTTACACACACACACAGCAGTGACTATGTTACACACACACAACCAGAGCAGTGATTATGTTTACACACACACACAGAGCAGTGACTATGTTTACACACACACACACAGCAGTGACTATGTTTACACACAGTCACACACACACACCAGTGATTATGATTACACACACACACACACACACACACACACAGCAGTGACTATGTTTACACACACACACACACAGCAGTGACTATGTTTACACACACACACACAGAGTGTTGACTATGTTTACACACACACACACAGCAGTGACTATGTTTACACACACACACACAGAGTAGTGACTGTGATTTCACACACACACAGAGCAGTGACTATGTTTATACACACACACACACACAGCAGTGACTATGTTTACACACACACACACAGAGCAGTGACTATGTTTACACACACACACACACAGAGCATTGACTATGTTTACACACACCCACACAGAGCAGTGACTATGTTGACACACACACACACACACACAGAGCAGTGACTCTGTTTACACACACAGCAGTGACTATGTTACACACACACACACAGCAGTGACTATATTTACACACACACACACACACACAGCAGTGACTTTGTTTACACACAAACACACAGAGCAGTGACTATGTTTACACACACACACACACACACAGCAGTGACTATGTTTACACACACACACAGAGCAGTGACTATGTTTACACACACACACACACAGCAGTGACTATGTTTACACACAGACACACAGAGCAGTGACTATGTTTACACACATACACACAGCAGTGACTATGTTACACACACACACAGTAGTGACTATGTTTACACACACACACACACACAGCAGTGACTATGTTACACACACACACACAGCAGTGACTATGTTTACACACACACAGAGCAGTGACTATGTGACACACACACACAGCAGTGACTATGTTTACACACACGCACACACACAGAGCAGTGACTATGTTTACACACACACACAGCAGTGACTATGTTTACACACACACACACACAGCAGTGACTATGTTTACACACACACACACACAGCAGTGACTATGTTTACACACACACACACAAAGAGCAGTGACTATGTTTACACGCACAGAGCAGTGACTATGTTTAAAAACACACACACACACACAGCAGTGACTGTGTTTACACACACACACACAGAGTAGTGACTATGTTTACACACACACACACACACACACAGCAGTGACTATGTTTACACACACACACACAGAGTAGTGACTATGATTTCACACACACACAGAGCAGTGACTATGTTTACACACAGACACACACAGCAGTGACTATGTTTACACACACACACACAGAGCAGTGACTATGTTTACACACACACACACAGAGCAGTGACTATGTTTACACACACCCACACAGAGCAGTGACTATGTTTACACACACACACACAGCAGTGACTATGTTTACACACATACGCACACACAGAGCAGTGACTGTTTACACACACAAACAGAGCAGTGACTCTGTTTACACACACACACACACACACACACACACAGCAGTGACTATGTTACACACACACACACAGCAGTGACTATATTTACACACACACACAGAGCAGTGACTCTGTTTACACACACACACACACACACACACACAGCAGTGACTATGTTACACACACACACACAGCAGTGACTATATTTACACACACACACACACACACAGCAGTGACTTTGTTTACACACAAACACACAGAGCAGTGACTATGTTTACACACACACACACACACAGCAGTGACTATGTTTACACACACACACAGAGCAGTGACTATGTTCACATACACACACACACAGCAGTGACTATGTTTACACACAGACACACAGAGCAGTGACTATGTTTACACACATACACACAGCAGTGACTATGTTACACACACACACAGTAGTGACTATGTTTACACACACACACACACACAGCAGTGACTATGTTACACACACACACACAGCAGTGACTATGTTTACACACACACAGAGCAGTGACTATGTTACACACACACACAGCAGTGACTATGTTTACACACACACACAGAGCAGTGACTATGTTTACACACACACAGAGCAGTGACTATGTTTACACACACACACACAGCAGTGACTATGTTTACACACATACACACACAGCAGTGACTATGTTTACACACACACACACAAAGAGCAGTGACTATGTTTACACACACACACACGGAGCAGTGACTATGTTTACACACACACACACACACACAGCAGTGACTGTGTTTACACACACACAGAGTAGTGACTATGTTTACACACACACACACACACACAGCAGTGACTATGTTTACACACACACACACAGAGTAGTGACTATGATTTCACACACACACAGAGCAGTGACTATGTTTACACACAGACACACACACACAGCAGTGACTATGTTTACACACACACACACAGAGCAGTGACTATGTTTACACACACACACACACAGAGCAGTGACTATGTTTACACACACCCACACAGAGCAGTGACTATGTTTACACACACACACACACACAGCAGTGACTATGTTACACACACACACACACAGCAGTGACTATATTTACACACACACACAGCAGTGACTTTGTTTACACACAAGCACACAGAGCAGTGACTATGTTTACACACACACACACACACACAGCAGAACTATGTTTACACACATACACACACACAGAGCAGTGACTATGTTTACACACACACAAACAGAGCAGTGACTATGTTTACACACATACACACAGCAGTGACTATGTTACACACACACACACAGTAGTGACTATGTTTACACACACACACATCAGTGACAATGTTACACACACACACACACAGCAGTGACTATGTTTACACACACACAGAGCAGTGACTATGTTACACACACACACAAAGCAGTGACTATGTTTACACACACACACACACAGAGCAGTGACTATGTTTACACACACACACAGAGCAGTGACTATGTTTACACACACACACACAGCAGTGACTATGTTTACACACAGACACACACACACACCAGTGATTATGATTACACACACACACACACACAGAGCAGTGACTATGTTTAGACACACACACAGAGCAGTGACTACGTTTACACACACACACACAAACACAGCAGCGACTATGTTTACACACACACACACAGAGCAGTGACTATGTTTACACACACACACACACAGACAGAGCAGTGACTATGTTTACACACACACAGAGCAGTGACTATGTTTACACACACACACACAGAGCAGTGACTATGTTTACACACACACACACACACACACAGCAGTGACTATGTTTACACACACACAGCAATGACTATGTTTACACACACACACACAGCAGTGTCTATGTTTACACACACACACACACACACAGAGCAATGACTATGTTTACACACACACACACACACAGAGCAGTGACTATGTTTACACACACACACACAGCAGTGACTATGTTACAGACACACACACACAGAGCAGTGACTATGTTTACACACACACACACACAGCAGTGACTATGTTTACACACACACACACACACACAGCAGTGATTATGTTTACACACACACACAGAGCAGTGACTATGTTTAGACAAACACAGAGAGCAGTGACTATGTTGACACACACACACACACAGCAGCGACTATGTTTACACACACACACAGAGCAGTGACTATGTTTACACACACACACAGAGCAGTGATTATTTTTACACGCACACACACACAGCAGTGACTATGTTTACACACACACAGCAGTGACTATGTTTACACACACACACAGCAATGACTATGTTTACACACACACACACACAGCAGTGTCTATGTTTACACACACACACACACAGCAGTGACTGTGTTTACACACACACACACACACACACAGAGCAGTGACTAAGTTTACACACACACACACACAGCAGTGACTATGTTTACACACACACCCACACACAGCAGTGACTATGTTTACACACACACACACAGTAGTGACTATGTTTACACACACACACAGCAGTGACTATGTTTACACACACACACACACAGAGCAGTGACTATGTTAACACACAGACACAGAGCAGTGACTATGTTTACACACACACACACACAGAGCAGTGACTATGTTTACACACACACACAGAGCAGTGACTATGTTTACACACACACACACACACAGAGCAGTGACTATGTTTACACACACACACACAGCAGTGACTATGTTTACACACACACACAGAGCAGTGACTATGTTTACACACACACACACAGCAGTGACTATGTTTACACACACACAGAGCAGTGACTATGTTACACACACACACAGCAGTGACTATGTTTACACACACACACACACACAGAGCAGTGACTATGTTTACACACACACAGAGCAGTGACTATGTTTACACACACACACACAGCAGTGACTATGTTTACACACATACACACACAGCAGTGACTATGTTTACACACACACACACAAAGAGCAGTGACTATGTTTACACACACACACACGGAGCAGTGACTATGTTTACACACACACACACACACACAGCAGTGACTGTGTTTACACACACACAGAGTAGTGACTATGTTTACACACACACACACACACACAGCAGTGACTATGTTTACACACACACACACAGAGTAGTGACTATGATTTCACACACACACAGAGCAGTGACTATGTTTACACACAGACACACACACACAGCAGTGACTATGTTTACACACACACACACAGAGCAGTGACTATGTTTACACACACACACACACACAGCAGTGACTATGTTTACACACACCCACACAGAGCAGTGACTATGTTTACACACACACACACACACACAGCAGTGACTATGTTACACACACACACACACAGCAGTGACTATATTTACACACACACACAGCAGTGACTTTGTTTACACACAAGCACACAGAGCAGTGACTATGTTTACACACACACACACACACACAGCAGAACTATGTTTACACACATACACACACACAGAGCAGTGACTATGTTTACACACACACAAACAGAGCAGTGACTATGTTTACACACATACACACAGCAGTGACTATGTTACACACACACACACAGTAGTGACTATGTTTACACACACACACATCAGTGACAATGTTACACACACACACACACAGCAGTGACTATGTTTACACACACACAGAGCAGTGACTATGTTACACACACACACAAAGCAGTGACTATGTTTACACACACACACACACAGAGCAGTGACTATGTTTACACACACACACAGAGCAGTGACTATGTTTACACACACACACACAGCAGTGACTATGTTTACACACAGACACACACACACACCAGTGATTATGATTACACACACACACACACACAGAGCAGTGACTATGTTTAGACACACACACAGAGCAGTGACTACGTTTACACACACACACACAAACACAGCAGCGACTATGTTTACACACACACACACAGAGCAGTGACTATGTTTACACACACACACACACAGACAGAGCAGTGACTATGTTTACACACACACAGAGCAGTGACTATGTTTACACACACACACACAGAGCAGTGACTATGTTTACACACACACACACACACACACAGCAGTGACTATGTTTACACACACACAGCAATGACTATGTTTACACACACACACACAGCAGTGTCTATGTTTACACACACACACACACACACAGCGCAATGACTATGTTTACACACACACACACACACACACAGAGCAGTGACTATGTTTACACACACACACACAGCAGTGACTATGTTACAGACACACACACACAGAGCAGTGACTATGTTTACACACACACACACACAGCAGTGACTATGTTTACACACACACAGCAGTGACTATGTTTACACACACACACAGCAATGACTATGTTTACACACACACACACACAGCAGTGTCTATGTTTACACACACACACACACAGCAGTGACTGTGTTTACACACACACACACACACACACAGAGCAGTGACTAAGTTTACACACACACACACACAGCAGTGACTATGTTTACACACACACCCACACACAGCAGTGACTATGTTTACACACACACACACAGTAGTGACTATGTTTACACACACACACAGCAGTGACTATGTTTACACACACACACACACAGAGCAGTGACTATGTTAACACACAGACACAGAGCAGTGACTATGTTTACACACACACACACACAGAGCAGTGACTATGTTTACACACACACACAGAGCAGTGACTATGTTTACACACACACACACACACAGAGCAGTGACTATGTTTACACACACACACACAGCAGTGACTATGTTTACACACACACACAGAGCAGTGACTATGTTTACACACACACACACAGCAGTGACTATGTTTACACACACACAGAGCAGTGACTATGTTACACACACACACAGCAGTGACTATGTTTACACACACACACACACACAGAGCAGTGACTATGTTTACACACACACAGAGCAGTGACTATGTTTACACACACACACACAGCAGTGACTATGTTTACACACATACACACACAGCAGTGACTATGTTTACACACACACACACAAAGAGCAGTGACTATGTTTACACACACACACACGGAGCAGTGACTATGTTTACACACACACACACACACACAGCAGTGACTGTGTTTACACACACACAGAGTAGTGACTATGTTTACACACACACACACACACACAGCAGTGACTATGTTTACACACACACACACAGAGTAGTGACTATGATTTCACACACACACAGAGCAGTGACTATGTTTACACACAGACACACACACACAGCAGTGACTATGTTTACACACACACACACAGAGCAGTGACTATGTTTACACACACACACACACACAGCAGTGACTATGTTTACACACACCCACACAGAGCAGTGACTATGTTTACACACACACACACACACACAGCAGTGACTATGTTACACACACACACACACAGCAGTGACTATATTTACACACACACACAGCAGTGACTTTGTTTACACACAAGCACACAGAGCAGTGACTATGTTTACACACACACACACACACACAGCAGAACTATGTTTACACACATACACACACACAGAGCAGTGACTATGTTTACACACACACAAACAGAGCAGTGACTATGTTTACACACATACACACAGCAGTGACTATGTTACACACACACACACAGTAGTGACTATGTTTACACACACACACATCAGTGACAATGTTACACACACACACACACAGCAGTGACTATGTTTACACACACACAGAGCAGTGACTATGTTACACACACACACAAAGCAGTGACTATGTTTACACACACACACACACAGAGCAGTGACTATGTTTACACACACACACAGAGCAGTGACTATGTTTACACACACACACACAGCAGTGACTATGTTTACACACAGACACACACACACACCAGTGATTATGATTACACACACACACACACACAGAGCAGTGACTATGTTTAGACACACACACAGAGCAGTGACTACGTTTACACACACACACACAAACACAGCAGCGACTATGTTTACACACACACACACAGAGCAGTGACTATGTTTACACACACACACACACAGACAGAGCAGTGACTATGTTTACACACACACAGAGCAGTGACTATGTTTACACACACACACACAGAGCAGTGACTATGTTTACACACACACACACAC
The DNA here is from genome assembly GCF_047496885.1 of Scyliorhinus torazame. NCBI lineage: Eukaryota > Metazoa > Chordata > Chondrichthyes > Carcharhiniformes > Scyliorhinidae > Scyliorhinus > Scyliorhinus torazame. Next base: position 11,024,348 of record NC_092715.1, read on the forward strand.
ACACACAGCAGTGACTATGTTTACACACACACAGCAATGACTATGTTTACACACACACACACAGCAGTGTCTATGTTTACACACACACACACACACACAGCGCAATGACTATGTTTACACACACACACACACACACACAGAGCAGTGACTATGTTTACACACACACACACAGCAGTGACTATGTTACAGACACACACACACAGAGCAGTGACTATGTTTACACACACACACACACAGCAGTGACTATGTTTACACACACACACACACACAGCAGTGATTATGTTTACACACACACACAGAGCAGTGACTATGTTTAGACAAACACAGAGAGCAGTGACTATGTTGACACACACACACACACAGCAGCGACTATGTTTACACACACACACAGAGCAGTGACTATGTTTACACACACACACAGAGCAGTGATTATTTTTACACGCACACACACACAGCAGTGACTATGTTTACACACACACAGCAGTGACTATGTTTACACACACACACAGCAATGACTATGTTTACACACACACACACACAGCAGTGTCTATGTTTACACACACACACACACAGCAGTGACTGTGTTTACACACACACACACACACACACAGAGCAGTGACTAAGTTTACACACACACACACACAGCAGTGACTATGTTTACACACACACCCACACACAGCAGTGACTATGTTTACACACACACACACAGCAGTGACTATGTTTACACACACACACAGCAGTGACTATGTTTACACACACACACACAGAGCAGTGACTATGTTAACACACATACACAGAGCAGTGACTATGTTTACACACACACACACACAGAGCAGTGACTATGTTTACACACACACACAGAGCAGTGACTATGTTTACACACACACACACACAGAGCAGTGACTATGTTTACACACACACACACAGCAGTGACTATGTTTACACACACACACACACACACACACAGAGCAGTGACTATGTTTACACACACACACACACAGAGCAGTGACTATCTTTACACACACACACACAGAGCAGTGACTATGTTTACACACACACACACACACAGCAGTGACTATGTTTACACACACACACAGCAGTGACTATGTTTACACACACACACAGCAGTGACTATGTTTACACACACACAGCAGTGACTATGTTTACACACACACACACAGCAATGACTATGTTTACACACACACACACACAGCAGTGTCTATGTTTACACACACACACACACACACACAGCAGTGACTATGTTTACACACACACACACACAGCAGTGACTATGTTTACACACACACACAGCAGTGACTATGTTTACACACACACACACACAGAGCAGTGACTATGTTTACACACATACACAGAGCAGTGACTATGTTTACACACACACACACAGCAGTGACTATGTTTACACACACACACAGAACAGTGACTATGTTTACACACACACACACACACAGAGCAGTGACCATGTTTACACACACACACACAGCAGTGACTATGTTTACACACACACACACACAGCAGTGACTATGTTTACACACACACACACACACAGAGCAGTGACTATGTTTACACACACACACACACACACACACAGAGCAGTGACTATATTTACACACACACACACAGAGCAGTGACTATGTTTACACACACACACAGCAGTGACTATGTTTACACACACACACAGAGCAGTGACTATGTTTACACACACACACAGAGCAGTTATTATGTTTACACACACACACACAGCAGTAACTATGTTTACACACACAGAGCAGTGACTATGTTTACACACACACACACAGCAGTGACTATGTTTACACACACACACACACAGCAGTGACTATGTTTACACACACACACACACACAGCAGTGACTATGTTTACACACACACACACACACAGCAGTGACTCTGTTTACACACACACACACAGCAGTGACTATGTTTACACACACACACACACACACAGCAGTGACTATGTTTACACACACACACACACACACACAGCAGTGACTATGTTTACACACACACACACACACAGAGCAGTGACTATGTTTACACACACACACAGAGCAGTGACTATGTTTACACACACACACACACACACAGCAGTGACTATGTTTACACACACAAACACACAGCAGTGACTATGTTTACACACACACACACACAGAGCAGTGACTATGTTTACACACACACACACAGAGCAGTGACTATGTTTACACACACACACACAGAGCAGTGACTATGTTTACACACACACACACACACAGCAGTGACTATGTTTACACACACACAGAGCAGTGACTATGTTTACACACACACACACAGAGCAGTGACTATGTTTACACACACACACAGCAGTGACTATGTTTGCACACACACACACAGCAGTGACTATGTTTACACACACACAGCAGTGACTATGTTTACACACACACACACACAGAGCAGTGACTATGTTTACACACACACACACACAGAGCAGTGACTATATTTACACACACACAGAGCAGTGACTTTGTTTACACACACTCACACACACAGCAGTGACTATGTTTACACACACACACGCACAGAGCAGTGACTATGTTTACACACACACACAGAGCAGTGACTCTGTTTACACACACAGACACACAGACACACACACACAGCAGTGACTATGTTTACACACACACACACAGCAGTGACTATGTTTACACACACACACACAGAGCAGTGACTATGTTTACACACATACACACAGCAGTGACTATGTTACACACACACAGTAGTGACTATGTTTACACACACACACACAGCAGTGACTATGTTACACACACACACACAGCAGTGACTATGTTTACACACACACAGAGCAGTGACTATGTTACACACACACACAGCAGTGACTATGTTTACACACACACACAGAGCAGTGACTATGTTTACACACACACACAGCAGTGACTATGTTTACACACACACACACACACACACACAGCAGTGACTATGTTTACACACACACACACAGCAGTGACTATGTTTACACACACACACGCACAGAGCAGTGACTATGTTTACACACACACACACAGCAGTGACTGTGTTTACACACACACACAGAGTAGTGACTATGTTTACACACACACACACACACGCACACAGAAGTGACTATGTTTACACACACACACACACACACAGAGTAGTGACTATGATTTCACACACACACAGAGCAGTGACTATGTTTACACACACACACACACACACACAGCAGTGACTATGTTTACACACACAGACACACACAGAGCAGTGACTATGTTTACACACACACACACAGAGCAGTGACTATGTTTACACACACCCACACAGAGCAGTGACTATGTTTACACACACACACACACACACAGCAGTGACTATGTTTGCACACACATGCACACACAGAGCAGTGACTATGTTTACACACACACACAGAGCAGTGACTCTGTTTACACACACACACACACACACAGCAGTGACTATGTTACACACACACACACACAGTAGTGACTATATTTACACACACATACACACAGCAGTGACTTTGTTTACACACAAGCACACAGAGCAGTGACTATGTTTACACACACACACACACACAGCAGTGACTATGTTTACACACACATACACACACAGAGCAGTGACTATGTTTACACACACACACACACAGCAGTGACTATGTTTACACACACACACACACAGCAGTGACTATGTTTACACACATACACACAGCAGTGACTATGTTACACACACACACACAGTAGTGACTATGTTTACACACACACACATCAGTGACAATGTTACACACACACACACAGCAGTGACTATGTTTACACACACACAGAGCAGTGACTATGTTACACACACACACAGCAGTGACTATGTTTACACACACACACACACAGAGCAGTGACTATGTTTACACACACACACAGCAGTGACTATGTTACACACACACAACCAGAACAGTGATTATGTTTACACACACACAGAGCAGTGACTATGTTTACACACACACACACAGCAGTGACTATGTTTACACACAGACACACACACACACCAGTGATTATGTTTACACACACACACACACACAGAGCAGTGACTATGTTTAGACACACACACAGAGCAGTGACTACGTTTACACACACACACACAAACACAGCAGCGACTATGTTTACACACACATACACAGAGCAGTGACTATGTTTACACACACACACACAGAGCAGTTTCTATGTTTACACACACACAGAGCAGTGACTATGTTTACACACACACACACAGAGCAGTGACTATGTTTACACACACACACACACACACACACACAGCAGTGACTATGTTTACACACACACACAGAGCAGTGACTATGTTTACACACACACACACACAGCAGTGACTATGTTTACACACACACACACACACAGAGCAGTGACTATGTTTACACACACACACACACACACAGAGCAGTGACTATGTTTACACACACACACACACAGCAGTGACTATGTTACAGACACACACACACAGAGCAGTGACTATGTTTACACACACACACACACAGCAGTGACTATGTTTACACACACACACACACACACACAGCAGTGATTATGTTTACACACACACACACACACAGAGCAGTGACTATGTTTAGACAAACACAGAGAGCAGTGACTATGTTTACACACACACACACAGCAGCGACTATGTTTACACACACACACAGAGCAGTGACTATGTTTACACACACACACAGAGCAGTGACTATGTTTACACACACACAGAGCAGTGACTATGTTTACACACACACACACAGAGCAGTGACTATGTTTACACACACACACATACACACAGCAGTGACTATGTTTACACACAGACACAGAGCAGTGACTATGTTTACACACACACACACACAGAGCAGTGACTATGTTTACACACACACACACAGCAGTGACTATGTTTACACACACACACAGAGCAGTGACTATGTTTACACACACACACACACACAGAGCAGTGACTATGTTTACACACACACACAGAGCAGTGACTATGTTTACACACACACACACACAGAGCAGTGACTATGTTTACACACACACACACAGCAGTGACTATGTTTACACACACACACACAGCAGTGACTATGTTTACACACACACAGAGCAGTGAGTGTGTTTACACACACACACACACACAGAACAGTGACTATGTTTACACACTCACACACAGAGCAGTGACTATGTTTACACACACACACACACACAGCAGTGACTATGTTTACACACACACACACACACACAGAGCAGTGACTATGTTTACACACACACACAGAGCAGTGATTATGTTTACATACACACACAGCAGTGACTATGTTTACACACACACAGCAGTGACTATGTTTACACACACACACACACACACACACACAGCAATGACTATGTTTACACACACACACACACAGCAGTGTCTATGTTTACACACACACACACACAGCAGTGACTGTGTTTACACACACACACACACAGCAGTGACTATGTTTACACACACAGCAGTGACTATGTTTACACACACACACACACACACAGCAGTGACTATGTTTACACACACACACACACAGCAGTGACTATATTTACACACACACACAGCAGTGACTATGTTTACACACACACACACAGATAGCAGTGACTATGTTTACACACATACACAGAGCAGTGACTATGTTTACACACACACACAGCAGTGACTATGTTTACACACACACACAGAGCAGTGACTATGTTTACACACGCACACACACACAGAGCAGTGACTATGTTTACACACACACACACAGCAGTGACTATGTTTACACACACACACACACAGCAGTGACTATGTTTACACACACACACACACACACACACACACACAGAGCAGTGACTATGTTTACACACACTCACACACACAGAGCAGTGACTATCTTTACACACACACACAGAGCAGTGACTATGTTTACACACACACACACACACAGCAGTGACTATGTTTACACACACACACAGAGCAGTGACTATGTTTACACACACACGCAGAGCAGTTATTATGTTTACACACACACACACAGCAGTGACTATGTTTACACACACAGAGCAGTGACTATGTTTACACACACACACACAGCAGTGACTATGTTTACACACACACACACACAGCAGTGACTATGTTTACACACACACACAGAGCAGTTATTATGTTTACACACACACACACAGCAGTGACTATGTTTACACACACAGAGCAGTGACTATGTTTACACACACACACACAGCAGTGACTATGTTTACACACACATACACACAGCAGTGACTATGTTTACACACACACACACACACACAGCAGTGACTATGTTTACACACACACAAAGAGCAGTGACTATGTTTACACACACACACACACAGAGCAGTGACAATGTTTACACACACACAGCAGTGACTCTGTTTACACACACACACACACACACAGCAGTGACTATGTTTACACACACACACACACACACAGCAGTGACTATGTTTACACACACACACACACAGCAGTGACTATGTTTACACACACACACACACAGAGCAGTGACTATGTTTACACACACACACAGAGCAGTGACTATGTTTACACACACACACACACACAGCAGTGACTATGTTTACACACACAAACACACAGCAGTGACTATGTTTACACACACACACACACACAGAGCAGTGACTATGTTTACACACACACACACAAAGCAGTGACTATGTTTACACACACACACACAGAGCAGTGACTATGTTTACACACACACACACACACACAGCAGTGACTATGTTTACACAAACACAGAGCAGTGATTATGTTTACACACACACACACAGAGCAGTGACTATGTTTACACACACACACAGCAGTGACTATGTTTGCACACACACACACAGCCGTGACTATGTTTACACACACACAGCAGTGACTATGTTTACACACACACACACACAGAGCAGTGACTATGTTTACACACACACACACACAGAGCAGTGACTATATTTACACGCACACACACAGAGCAGTGACTTTGTTTACACACACACACACACACACACAGCAGTGACTATGTTTACACTCACACACACACAGAGCAGTGACTCTGTTTACACACACACACACACACACACAGCAGTGACTATGTTACACACACACACACACAGCAGTGACTTTGTTTACACACACACACACACAGAGCAGTGACTATGTTTACACACACACAGCAGTGACTATATTTACACACACACACACAGAGCAGTGACTTTGTTTACACACACACACACACACACAGCAGTGACTATGTTTACACACACACACACAGAGCAGTGACTCTGTTTACACACACACACACACACAGAGCAGCGACTATATTTACACACACACCCAGAGCAGTGACTTTGTTTACACACACACACACAGCAGTGACTATGTTTACACACACACACACACAGAGCAGTGACTCTGTTTACACACACACACACACACACACACACACACAGCAGTGACTATGTTACACACACACACAGCAGTGACTTTGTTTACACACACACACACACAGCAGTGACTTTGTTTACACACACCCACACAGAGCAGTGACTATGTTTACACACACACACACACACACAGCAGTGACTATGTTTGCACACACATGCACACACAGAGCAGTGACTATGTTTACACACACGCACAGAGCAGTGACTCTGTTTACACACACACACACACACACACAGCAGTGACTATGTTACACACACACACACACAGTAGTGACTATATTTACACACACATACACACAGCAGTGACTTTGTTTACACACAAGCACACAGAGCAGTGACTATGTTTACACACACACACACACACACACAGCAGTGACTATGTTTACACACACATACACACACAGAGCAGTGACTATGTTTACACACACACACACACAGCAGTGACTATGTTTACACACACACACACAGCAGTGACTATGTTTACACACACACACACACACACAGCAGTGACTATGTTTACACACACAGACAAACACAGAGCAGTGACTATGTTTACACACACACACACAGAGCAGTGACTATGTTTACACACACCCACACAGAGCAGTGACTATGTTTACACACACACACACACACACAGCAGTGACTATGTTTGCACACACATGCACACACAGAGCAGTGACTATGTTTACACACACACACAGAGCAGTGACTCTGTTTACACACACACACACACACACACACAGCAGTGACTATGTTACACACACACACACACAGTAGTGACTATATTTACACACACATACACACAGCAGTGACTTTGTTTACACACAAGCACACAGAGCAGTGACTATGTTTACACACACACACACACACAGCAGTGACTATGTTTACACACACATACACACACAGAGCAGTGACTATGTTTACACACACACACACACAGCAGTGACTATGTTTACACACACACACACACAGCAGTGACTATGTTTACACACATACACACAGCAGTGACTATGTTACACACACACACACAGTAGTGACTATGTTTACACACACACACATCAGTGACAATGTTACACACACACACACAGCAGTGACTATGTTTACACACACACAGAGCAGTGACTATGTTACACACACACACAGCAGTGACTATGTTTACACACACACACACAGAGCAGTGACTATGTTTACACACACACACAGCAGTGACTATGTTACACACACACAACCAGAGCAGTGATTATGTTTACACACACACAGAGCAGTGACTATGTTTACACACACACACACAGCAGTGACTATGTTTACACACAGACACACACACACACCAGTGATTATGTTTACACACACACACACACACAGAGCAGTGACTATGTTTAGACACACACACAGAGCAGTGACTACGTTTACACACACACACACAAACACAGCAGCGACTATGTTTACACACACATACACAGAGCAGTGACTTTGTTTACACACACACACACAGAGCAGTTTCTATGTTTACACACACACAGAGCAGTGACTATGTTTACACACACACACACAGAGCAGTGACTATGTTTACACGCACACACACACACACACACACAGCAGTGACTATGTTTACACACACACACAGAGCAGTGACTATGTTTACACACACACACACACAGCAGTGACTATGTTTACACACACACACACACAGAGCAGTGACTATGTTTACACACACACACACACACACAGAGCAGTGACTATGTTTACACACACACACACACAGCAGTGACTATGTTACAGACACACACACACAGAGCAGTGACTATGTTTACACACACACACACACAGCAGTGACTATGTTTACACACACACACACACACAGCAGTGATTATGTTTACACACACACACACACACAGAGCAGTGACTATGTTTAGACAAACACAGAGAGCAGTGACTATGTTTACACACACACACACAGCAGCGACTATGTTTACACACACACACAGAGCAGTGACTATGTTTACACACACACACAGAGCAGTGACTATGTTTACACACACACAGAGCAGTGACTATGTTTACACACACACACACAGAGCAGTGACTATGTTTACACACACACACATACACACAGCAGTGACTATGTTTACACACAGACACAGAGCAGTGACTATGTTTACACACACACACACACAGAGCAGTGACTATGTTTACACACACACACACAGCAGTGACTATGTTTACACACACACACAGAGCAGTGACTATGTTTACACACACACACACACACAGAGCAGTGACTATGTTTACACACACACACACAGCAGTGACTATGTTTACACACACACACACACAGAGCAGTGACTATGTTTACACACACACACACACACACACACACACAGAGCAGTGACTATGTTTACACACACTCACACACACAGAGCAGTGACTATCTTTACACACACACACAGAGCAGTGACTATGTTTACACACACACACACACACAGCAGTGACTATGTTTACACACACACACAGAGCAGTGACTATGTTTACACACACACGCAGAGCAGTTATTATGTTTACACACACACACACAGCAGTGACTATGTTTACACACACAGAGCAGTGACTATGTTTACACACACACACACAGCAGTGACTATGTTTACACACACACACACACAGCAGTGACTATGTTTACACACACACACAGAGCAGTTATTATGTTTACACACACACACACAGCAGTGACTATGTTTACACACACAGAGCAGTGACTATGTTTACACACACACACACAGCAGTGACTATGTTTACACACACATACACACAGCAGTGACTATGTTTACACACACACACACACACACAGCAGTGACTATGTTTACACACACACACACACACACAGAGCAGTGACTATGTTTACACACACACAGCAGTGACTCTGTTTACACACACACACACACACACACAGCAGTGACTATGTTTACACACACACACACACACACACAGCAGTGACTATGTTTACACACACACACACACAGCAGTGACTATGTTTACACACACACACACACAGAGCAGTGACTATGTTTACACACACACAGAGCAGTGACTATGTTTACACACACACACACACACAGCAGTGACTATGTTTACACACACAAACACACAGCAGTGACTATGTTTACACACACACACACACACAGAGCAGTGACTATGTTTACACACACACACACAAAGCAGTGACTATGTTTACACACACACACACACAGAGCAGTGACTATGTTTACACACACACACACACACACACAGCAGTGACTATGTTTACACACACACAGAGCAGTGATTATGTTTACACACACACACACAGAGCAGTGACTATGTTTACACACACACACAGCAGTGACTATGTTTGCACACACACACACAGCCGTGACTATGTTTACACACACACAGCAGTGACTATGTTTACACACACACACACACAGAGCAGTGACTATGTTTACACACACACACACACAGAGCAGTGACTATATTTACACGCACACACACAGAGCAGTGACTTTGTTTACACACACACACACACACACAGCAGTGACTATGTTTACACTCACACACACACAGAGCAGTGACTCTGTTTACACACACACACACACACACACAGCAGTGACTATGTTACACACACACACACACAGCAGTGACTTTGTTTACACACACACACACACAGAGCAGTGACTATGTTTACACACACACAGCAGTGACTATATTTACACACACACACACAGAGCAGTGACTTTGTTTACACACACACACACACACACAGCAGTGACTATGTTTACACACACACACACAGAGCAGTGACTCTGTTTACACACACACACACACACAGAGCAGCGACTATATTTACACACACACCCAGAGCAGTGACTTTGTTTACACACACACACACACACAGCAGTGACTATGTTTACACACACACACACACAGAGCAGTGACTCTGTTTACACACACACACACACACACACACACACAGCAGTGACTATGTTACACACACACACACACAGCAGTGACTTTGTTTACACACACACACACACAGCAGTGACTTTGTTTACACACACCCACACAGAGCAGTGACTATGTTTACACACACACACACACACACAGCAGTGACTATGTTTGCACACACATGCACACACAGAGCAGTGACTATGTTTACACACACACACAGAGCAGTGACTCTGTTTACACACACACACACACACACACACAGCAGTGACTATGTTACACACACACACACACAGTCGTGACTATATTTACACACACATACACACAGCAGTGACTTTGTTTACACACAAGCACACAGAGCAGTGACTATGTTTACACACACACACACACACAGCAGTGACTATGTTTACACACACATACACACACAGAGCAGTGACTATGTTTACACACACACACACACAGCAGTGACTATGTTTACACACACACACACACAGCAGTGACTATGTTTACACACACACACACACACACAGCAGTGACTATGTTTACACACACAGACACACACAGAGCAGTGACTATGTTTACACACACACACACAGAGCAGTGACTATGTTTACACACACCCACACAGAGCAGTGACTATGTTTACACACACACACACACACACAGCAGTGACTATGTTTGCACACACATGCACACACAGAGCAGTGACTATGTTTACACACACACACAGAGCAGTGACTCTGTTTACACACACACACACGCACACACACAGCAGTGACTATGTTACACACACACACACACAGTAGTGACTATATTTACACACACATACACACAGCAGTGACTTTGTTTACACACAAGCACACAGAGCAGTGACTATGTTTACACACACACACACACACAGCAGTGACTATGTTTACACACACATACACACACAGAGCAGTGACTATGTTTACACACACACACACACAGCAGTGACTATGTTTACACACACACACACACAGCAGTGACTATGTTTACACACATACACACAGCAGTGACTATGTTACACACACACACACAGTAGTGACTATGTTTACACACACACACATCAGTGACAATGTTACACACACACACACAGCAGTGACTATGTTTACACACACACAGAGCAGTGACTATGTTACACACACACACAGCAGTGACTATGTTTACACACACACACACAGAGCAGTGACTATGTTTACACACACACACAGCAGTGACTATGTTACACACACACAACCAGAGCAGTGATTATGTTTACACACACACAGAGCAGTGACTATGTTTACACACACACACACAGCAGTGACTATGTTTACACACAGACACACACACACACCAGTGATTATGTTTACACACACACACACACACAGAGCAGTGACTATGTTTAGACACACACACACAAACACAGCAGCGACTATGTTTACACACACATACACAGAGCAGTGACTTTGTTTACACACACACACACAGAGCAGTTTCTATGTTTACACACACACAGAGCAGTGACTATGTTTACACACACACACACAGAGCAGTGACTATGTTTACACACACACACACACACACACACACAGCAGTGACTATGTTTACACACACACACAGAGCAGTGACTATGTTTACACACACACACACACAGCAGTGACTATGTTTACACACACACACACACAGAGCAGTGACTATGTTTACACACACACACACACACACAGAGCAGTGACTATGTTTACACACACACACACACAGCAGTGACTATGTTACAGACACACACACACAGAGCAGTGACTATGTTTACACACACACACACACAGCAGTGACTATGTTTACACACACACACACACACACACAGCAGTGATTATGTTTACACACACACACATACACAGAGCAGTGACTATGTTTAGACAAACACAGGGAGCAGTGACTATGTTTACACACACACACACAGCAGCGACTATGTTTACACACACACACAGAGCAGTGACTATGTTTACACACACACACAGAGCAGTGACTATGTTTACACACACACAGAGCAGTGACTTTGTTTACACACACACACACAGAGCAGTGACTATGTTTACACACACACACATACACACAGCAGTGACTATGTTTACACACAGACACAGAGCAGTGACTATGTTTACACACACACACACACAGAGCAGTGACTATGTTTACACACACACACACAGCAGTGACTATGTTTACACACACACACAGAGCAGTGACTATGTTTACACACACACACACACACACAGAGCAGTGACTATGTTTACACACACACACAGAGCAGTGACTATGTTTACACACACACACACACAGAGCAGTGACTATGTTTACACACACACACACAGCAGTGACTATGTTTACACACACACACACAGCAGTGACTATGTTTACACACACACAGAGCAGTGAGTGTGTTTACACACACACACACACACACACAGAACAGTGACTATGTTTACACACTCACACACAGAGCAGTGACTATGTTTACACACACACACAGCAGTGACTATGTTTACACACACACACACACACACAGAGCAGTGACTATGTTTACACACACACACAGAGCAGTGATTATGTTTACACGCACACACACACAGCAGTGACTATGTTTACACACACACAGCAGTGACTATGTTTACACACACACACACACACACAGCAATGACTATGTTTACACACACACACACACAGCAGTGTCTATGTTTACACACACACACACACACAGCAGTGACTGTGTTTACACACACACACACACACACAGCAGTGACTATGTTTACACACACACACACACAGCAGTGACTATGTTTACACACACACACACACACACAGCAGTGACTATGTTTACACACACACACACAGCAGTGACTATATTTACACACACACACAGCAGTGACTATGTTTACACACACACACACAGATAGCAGTGACTATGTTTACACACATACACAGAGCAGTGACTATGTTTACACACACACACACAGCAGTGACTATGTTTACACACACACACAGAGCAGTGACTATGTTTACACACGCACACACACACAGAGCAGTGACTATGTTTACACACACACACACAGCAGTGACTATGTTTACACACACACACACACAGCAGTGACTATGTTTACACACACACACACACACACACACAGAGCAGTGACTATGTTTACACACACTCACACACACAGAGCAGTGACTATCTTTACACACACACACAGAGCAGTGACTATGTTTACACACACACACACACACAGCAGTGACTATGTTTACACACACACACAGAGCAGTGACTATGTTTACACACACACGCAGAGCAGTTATTATGTTTACACACACACACACAGCAGTGACTATGTTTACACACACAGAGCAGTGACTATGTTTACACACACACACACAGCAGTGACTATGTTTACACACACACACACACACAGCAGTGACTATGTTTACACACACACACAGAGCAGTTATTATGTTTACACACACACACACAGCAGTGACTATGTTTACACACACAGAGCAGTGACTATGTTTACACACACACACACAGCAGTGACTATGTTTACACACACATACACACAGCAGTGACTATGTTTACACACACACACACACACAGCAGTGACTATGTTTACACACACACACACACACACACAGAGCAGTGACTATGTTTACACACACACAGCAGTGACTCTGTTTACACACACACACACACACAGCAGTGACTATGTTTACACACACACACACACACACAGCAGTGACTATGTTTACACACACACACAGCAGTGACTATGTTTACACACACACACACACACACAGAGCAGTGACTATGTTTACACACACACACAGAGCAGTGACTATGTTTACACACACACACACACACAGCAGTGACTATGTTTACACACACAAACACACAGCAGTGACTATGTTTACACACACACACACACAGAGCAGTGACTATGTTTACACACACACACACAGAGCAGTGACTATATTTACACGCACACACACAGAGCAGTGACTTTGTTTACACACACACACACACACACAGCAGTGACTATGTTTTCACTCACACACACACAGAGCAGTGACTCTGTTTACAGACACACACACACACAGCAGTGACTATGTTACACACACACACACACAGCAGTGACTTTGTTTACACACACACACACACAGAGCAGTGACTATGTTTACACACACACAGCAGTGACTATATTTACACACACACACACACAGAGCAGTGACTTTGTTTACACACACACACACACACACAGCAGTGACTATGTTTACACACACACACACAGAGCAGTGACTCTGTTTACACACACACACACACACAGAGCAGCGACTATATTTACACACACACCCAGAGCAGTGACTTTGTTTACACACACACACACACACAGCAGTGACTATGTTTACACACACACACACAGAGCAGTGACTCTGTTTACACACACACACACAAACACACACACACACAGCAGTGACTATGTTACACACACACACACACAGCAGTGACTTTGTTTACACACACACACACACAGCAGCGACTTTGTTTACACACACACACAGCAGTGACTATGTTTAGACACACAGAGCAGTGACTATGTTTACACACACACACACAGCAGTGACTATGTTACACAGACACACACAGCAGTGACAATGTTTACACACACACAGAGCAGTGACTATGTTACACACACACACACAGCAGTGACTATGTTTACACACACACACACACACAGAGCAGTGACTATGTTTACACACACACACACACAGCAGTGACTATGTTACACACACAAACACACAGAGCAGTGATTATGTTTACACACACACACACACACAGAGCAGCGACTATATTTACACACACACCCAGAGCAGTGACTTTGTTTACACACACACACACACACAGCAGTGACTATGTTTACACACACACACACACAGAGCAGTGACTCTGTTTACACACACACACACACACACACAGCAGTGACTATGTTACACACACACACACAGCAGTGACTTTGTTTACACACACACACACACACAGCAGTGACTTTGTTTACACACACACACAGCAGTGACTATGTTTAGACACACAGAGCAGTGACTATGTTTACACACACACACACAGCAGTGACTATGTTACACAGACACACACAGCAGTGACAATGTTTACACACACACAGAGCAGTGACTATGTTACACACACACACACAGCAGTGACTATGTTTACACACACACACACACACAGAGCAGTGACTATGTTTACACACACACACACACACAGCAGTGACTATGTTACACACACAAACACACAGAGCAGTGATTATGTTTACACACACACACACACACAGCAGTGACTATGTTTACACACAGACACACACACACACCAGTGATTATGTTTACACACACACACACACACAGAGCAGTGACTATGTTTAGACACACACACAGAGCAGTGACTACGTTTACACACACACACACAAACACAGCAGCGACTATGTTTACACACACATACACAGAGCAGTGACTTTGTTTACACACACACACACAGAGCAGTTTCTATGTTTACACACACACAGAGCAGTGACTATGTTTACACACACACACACAGAGCAGTGACTATGTTTACACACACACACACACACACACACACAGAGCAGTGACTATGTTTACACACACACACAGAGCAGTGACTATGTTTACACACACACACACACAGCAGTGACTATGTTTACACACACACACACACAGAGCAGTGACTATGTTTACACACACACACACACACAGAGCAGTGACTATGTTTACACACACACACACACAGCAGTGACTATGTTACAGACACACACACACAGAGCAGTGACTATGTTTACACACACACACACACAGCAGTGACTATGTTTACACACACACACACACACACACAGCAGTGATTATGTTTACACACACACACACACAGAGCAGTGACTATGTTTAGACAAACACAGAGAGCAGTGACTATGTTTACACACACACACACAGCAGCGCCTATGTTTACACACACACACAGAGCAGTGACTATGTTTACACACACACACAGAGCAGTGACTATGTTTACACACACACAGAGCAGTGACTATGTTTACACACACACACACAGAGCAGTGACTATGTTTACACACACACACATACACACAGCAGTGACTATGTTTACACACAGACACAGAGCAGTGACTATGTTTACACACACACACACACAGAGCAGTGACTATGTTTACACACACACACACAGCAGTGACTATGTTTACACACACACACAGAGCAGTGACTATGTTTACACACACACACACACACACAGAGCAGTGACTATGTTTACACACACACACAGAGCAGTAACTATGTTTACACACACACACACACAGAGCAGTGACTATGTTTACACACACACACACAGCAGTGACTATGTTTACACACACACACACAGCAGTGACTATGTTTACACACACACAGAGCAGTGAGTGTGTTTACACACACACACACACACACACAGAACAGTGACTATGTTTACACACTCACACACAGAGCAGTGACTATGTTTACACACACACACACACAGCAGTGACTATGTTTACACACACACACACACACACAGAGCAGTGACTATGTTTACACACACACACAGAGCAGTGATTATGTTTACACGCACACACACACAGCAGTGACTATGTTTACACACACACAGCAGTGACTATGTTTACACACACACACACACACACACACACACAGCAATGACTATGTTTACACACACACACACACAGCAGTGTCTATGTTTACACACACACACACACACAGCAGTGACTGTGTTTACACACACACACACACAGCAGTGACTATGTTTACACACACACACACACAGCAGTGACTATGTTTACACACACACACACACACACAGCAGTGACTATGTTTACACACACACACACACAGCAGTGACTATATTTACACACACACACAGCAGTGACTATGTTTACACACACACACACAGATAGCAGTGACTATGTTTACACACATACACAGAGCAGTGACTATGTTTACACACACACACACAGCAGTGACTATGTTTACACACACACACAGAGCAGTGACTATGTTTACACACGCACACACACACAGAGCAGTGACTATGTTTACACACACACACACAGCAGTGACTATGTTTACACACACACACACACAGCAGTGACTATGTTTACACACACACACACACACACACACACAGAGCAGTGACTATGTTTACACACACTCACACACACAGAGCAGTGACTATCTTTACACACACACACAGAGCAGTGACTATGTTTACACACACACACACACACAGCAGTGACTATGTTTACACACACACACAGAGCAGTGACTATGTTTACACACACACGCAGAGCAGTTATTATGTTTACACACACACACACAGCAGTGACTATGTTTACACACACAGAGCAGTGACTATGTTTACACACACACACACAGCAGTGACTATGTTTACACACGCACACACACAGCAGTGACTATGTTTACACACACACACAGAGCAGTTATTATGTTTACACACACACACACAGCAGTGACTATGTTTACACACACAGAGCAGTGACTATGTTTACACACACACACACAGCAGTGACTATGTTTACACACACATACACACAGCAGTGACTATGTTTACACACACACACACACACAGCAGTGACTATGTTTACACACACACACACACACACCCAGAGCAGTGACTATGTTTACACACACACAGCAGTGACTCTGTTTACACACACACACACACACACACACAGCAGTGACTATGTTTACACACACACACACACACACAGCAGTGACTATGTTTACACACACACACACACACAGCAGTGACTATGTTTACACACACACACACACACACAGAGCAGTGACTATGTTTACACACACACACAGAGCAGTGACTATGTTTACACACACACACACACACAGCAGTGACTATGTTTACACACACAAACACACAGCAGTGACTATGTTTACACACACACACACACAGAGCAGTGACTATGTTTACACACACACACACACAGAGCAGTGACTATATTTACACGCACACACACAGAGCAGTGACTTTGTTTACACACACACACACACACACAGCAGTGACTATGTTTTCACTCACACACACAGAGCAGTGACTCTGTTTACACACACACACACACACAGCAGTGACTATGTTACACACACACACACACAGCAGTGACTTTGTTTACACACACACACACACAGAGCAGTGACTATGTTTACACACACACAGCAGTGACTATATTTACACACACACACACAGAGCAGTGACTTTGTTTACACACACACACACACACAGCAGTGACTATGTTTACACACACACACACAGAGCAGTGACTCTGTTTACACACACACACACACAGAGCAGCGACTATATTTACACACACACCCAGAGCAGTGACTTTGTTTACACACACACACACACACAGCAGTGACTATGTTTACACACACACACACAGAGCAGTGACTCTGTTTACACACACACACACACACACACACACACACAGCAGTGACTATGTTACACACACACACACACAGCAGTGACTTTGTTTACACACACACACACACAGCAGTGACTTTGTTTACACACACACACAGCAGTGACTATGTTTAGACACACAGAGCAGTGACTATGTTTACACACACACACACAGCAGTGACTATGTTACACAGACACACACAGCAGTGACAATGTTTACACACACACAGAGCAGTGACTATGTTACACACACACACACAGCAGTGACTATGTTTACACACACACACACACACAGAGCAGTGACTATGTTTACACACACACACACACAGCAGTGACTATGTTACACACACAAACACACAGAGCAGTGATTATGTTTACACACACACACACACACAGCAGTGACTATGATTACACACACACACAGAGCAGTGACTATGTTTACACACACACACACACAGCAGTGACTATGTTTACACCCACACACACACAGCAGTGACTATGTTTACACACACACACACACAGAGCAGTGACTATGTTTACACACACACACACAGAGCAGTGACTATGTTTACATACACACACACACAGCAGTGACTATGTTTACACACACACACACAGCAGTGACTATGTTTACACACACACACACACACACAGCAGTGAATTTGTTTACACACACACACTGCAGTGACTATGTTTACACACTCACACACACAGAGCAGTGACTACGTTTACACACACACACACAGCAGTGACTATGTTTACACACACACAGCAGTGACTATGTTTACACACACACACACACACACAGAGCAGTGACTGTGTTTACACACACACAGAGCAGTGACTATGTTTACAGACACACACACACAGCAGTGACGATGTTTACACACACACACACACACAGAGCAGTGAATATGTTTACACACACACACAGCAGTGACTATGTTTACACACACACACACACAGCAGTGACTATGTTCACACACACACACAGAGCAGTGACTATGTTTACACACACACACAGAGCAGTGACTATGTTTACACACACACACACACACAGAGCAGTGACTATGTTTACACACACAGAGCAGTGACTATGTTTACACACACACACAGCAGTGACTATGTTTACACACACACACACACACAGCAGTGACTATGTTAACACACACACACACACACAGCAGTGACTATGTTCACACACACACACACACAGAGCAGTGACTATGTTTACACACACGCACACAGCAGTGACTATGTTTACACACAAACAGACACAGCAGTGACTATGTTTACAGACACACACACACAACAGTGACTATGTTTAGACACACAGAGCAGTGACTATGTTTACACACACACACACAGCAGTGACTATGTTACACAGACACACACAGCAGTGACAATGTTTACACACACACAGAGCAGTGACTATGTTACACACACACACACAGCAGTGACTATGTTTACACACACACACACACACAGAGCAGTGACTATGTTTACACACACACACACAGCAGTGACTATGTTACACACACAAACACACAGAGCAGTTATTATGTTTACACACACACACACACACAGCAGTGACTATGATTACACACACACACAGAGCAGTGACTATGTTTACACACACACACACAGCAGTGACTATGTTTACACCCACACACACACAGCAGTGACTATGTTTACACACACACACACACAGAGCAGTGACTATGTTTACACACACACACACACACACACAGAGCAGTGACTATGTTTACATACACACACACACAGCAGTGACTATGTTTACACACACACACACACACACACAGCAGTGACTATGTTTACACACACACACACACACACAGCAGTGAATTTGTTTACACACACACACTGCAGTGACTATGTTTACACACACACACACACAGAGCAGTGACTACGTTTACACACACACACACAGCAGTGACTATGTTTACACACACACAGCAGTGACTACGTTTGCACACACACACACACACACAGAGCAGTGACTATGTTTACACACACACAGAGCAGTGACTATGTTTACAGACACACACACACAGCAGTGACGATGTTTACACACACACACACACACAGAGCAGTGAATATGTTTACACACACACACAGCAGTGACTATGTTTACACACACACACACACAGCAGTGACTATGTTCACACACACACACAGAGCAGTGACTATGTTTACACACACACACACAGAGCAGTGACTATGTTTACACACACACACACACACAGAGCAGTGACTATGTTTACACACACAGAGCAGTGACTATGTTTACACACACACACAGCAGTGACTATGTTTACACACACACACACACACACAGCAGTGACTATGTTAACACACACACACACACACAGCAGTGACTATGTTCACACACACACACACACACAGAGCAGTGACTATGTTTACACACACGCACACAGCAGTGAATATGTTTACACACAAACAGACACAGCAGTGACTATGTTTACAGACACACACACACAACAGTGACTATGTTTACACACACACACACACACAGAGCAGTGACTATGTTACACACACACACAGAGCAGTGACTATGTTTACAGACTCACACACACAGCAGTGACTATGTTTACACACACACACACACACAGAGCAGTGACTATGTTTACGCACACGCACACACAGAGCAGTGACTATGTTTACACACACACACAGAGCAGTGACTCTGTTTACACACACACAGCAGTGACTATGTTTACACACACACACACAGCAGTGACTATGTTTACACACACACACACACACAGAGCAGTGACTATGTTTACACACACACACACACAGCAGTGACTATGTTACACACACAAACACACAGAGCAGTGATTATGTTTACACACACACACACACACAGAGCTGTGACTATGTTTACACACACACACAGCAGTGACTATGTTTACATACACAGACACACAGCAGTGACTATGTTTACACACACACACACACACACAGCAGTGACTATGTTTACACACATACACACACACAGCAGTGAATTTGTTTACACACACACACACAGCAGTGACTATATTTACACACTCACACACACAGAGCAGTGACTACGTTTACACACACACACACACAGCAGTGACTATGTTTACACACACACAGCAGTGACTATGTTTACACACACACACACACAGAGCAGTGACTATGTTTACACACACACAGAGCAGTGACTATGTTTACAGACACACACACACACAGCAGTGACTATGTTTACACACACACACACACACAGCAGTGACTATGTTTACACACACACACACAGAGCAGTGAATAAGTTTACACACACACACAGCAGTGACTATGTTTACACACACACACACACAGCAGTGACTATGTTCACACACACACACACAGCAGTGACTATGTTTACACACACACACACAGCAGTGACTATGTTCACACACACACACAGAGCAGTGACTATGTTTACACACACACACAGAGCAGTGACTATGTTTACACACACACACACACACAGAGCAGTGACTATGTTTACACACACAGAGCAGTGACTATGTTTACACACACACACAGCAGTGACTATGTTTACACACACACACACACAGCAGTGACTATGTTAACACACACACACACAGCAGTGACTATGTTCACACACACACACACACACAGAGCAGTGACTATGTTTACACACACGCACACAGCAGTGACTATGTTTACACACACACAGACACAGCAGTGACTATGTTTACACACACAAACAGTGACTATGTTTACACACACACACACACAGAGCAGTGACTATGTTACACACACACACAGAGCAGTGACTATGTTTACAGACTCACACACACAGCAGTGACTATGTTTACACACACACACACAGAGCAGTGACTATGTTTACGCACACGCACACACAGAGCAGTGACTATGTTTACACACACACACAGAGCAGTGACTCGGTTTACACACACACAGCAGTGACTATGTTTACACACACAAACGGAGCAGTGTCTATGTTACACACACACACACAGCAGTGACTATGTTTACACACACACACACACAGAGCAGTGACTATGTTTACACACACACACACACAGCAGTGACTATGTTACACACACAAACACACAGAGCAGTGATTATGTTTACACACACACACACACAGAGCTGTGACTATGTTTACACACACACACAGCAGTGACTATGTTTACACCCACACACACACACAGCAGTGACTATGTTTACACACACACACACACAGCAGTGACTATGTTTACACACACACACACACACAGAGCAGTGACTATGTTTACATACACAGACACACAGCAGTGACTATGTTTACACACACACAGCAGTGACTATGTTTACACACACACACACACACACAGCAGTGAATTTGTTTACACACACACACACACAGCAGTGACGATATTTACACACTCACACACACAGAGCAGTGACTACGTTTACACACAGACACACACAGCAGTGACTATGTTTACACACACACAGCAGTGACTATGTTTACACACACACACACACACAGAGCAGTGACTATGTTTATACACACACAGAGCAGTGACTATGTTTACAGACACACACACACAGCAGTGACTATGTTTACACACACACACACACACACAGCAGTGACTATGTTTACACACACACACACACACAGAGCAGTGAATATGTTTACACACACACACAGCAGTGACTATGTTTACACACACACACACACACAGCAGTGACTATGTTCACACACACACACACAGCAGTGACTATGTTCACACACACACACACACAGCAGTGACTATGTTCACACACACACACAGAGCAGTGACTATGTTTACACACACACACACACACACAGAGCAGTGACTATGTTTACGCACACACACACACACAGAGCAGTGACTATGTTTACACACACAGAGCAGTGACTATGTTTACACACACACACAGCAGTGACTATGTTTACACACACACACACACACACAGCAGTGACTATGTTAACACACACACACACAGCAGTGACTATGTTCACACACACACACACACACAGAGCAGTGACTATGTTTACACACACGCACACAGCAGTGACTATGTTTACACACACACAGACACAGCAGTGACTATGTTTACAGACACACACAAACAGTGACTATGTTTACACACACACACACTCACAGAGCAGTGACTATGTTACACACACACACAGAGCAGTGACTATGTTTACAGACTCACACACACAGCAGTGACTATGTTTACACACACACACACACAGAGCAGTGACTATGTTTACGCACACGCACACACAGAGCAGTGACTATGTTTACACACACACACAGAGCAGTGACTCGGTTTACACACACACAGCAGTGACTATGTTTACACACACAAACGGAGCAGTGTCGATGTTACACACACACACACAGCAGTGACTATGTTTACACACACACACACAGAGCAGTGACTATGTTTACACACACACACACACAGCAGTGACTATGTTACACACACAAACACACAGAGCAGTGATTATGTTTACACACACACACACACAGAGCTGTGACTATGTTTACACACACACACAGCAGTGACTATGTTTACACCCACGCACACACACAGCAGTGACTATGTTTACACACACACACACACACAGCAGTGACTATGTTTACACACACACACACACAGAGCAGTGACTATGTTTACATACACAGACACACAGCAGTGACTATGTTTACACACACACAGCAGTGACTATGTTTACACACACACACACACACACAGCAGTGAATTTGTTTACACACACACACACAGCAGTGACGATATTTACACACTCACACACACAGAGCAGTGACTACGTTTACACACACACACACACAGCAGTGACTATGTTTACACACACACAGCAGTGACTATGTTTACACACACACACACACACACAGAGCAGTGACTATGTTTATACACACACAGAGCAGTGACTATGTTTACAGACACACACACACAGCAGTGACTATGTTTATACACACACACACACACACAGCAGTGACTATGTTCACACACACACACACACAGAGCAGTGAATATGTTTACACACACACACAGCAGTGACTATGTTTACACACACACACACACAGCAGTGACTATGTTCACACACACACACAGAGCAGTGACTATGTTCACACACACACACACAGAGCAGTGACAAAGTTTACACACACACACACAGAGCAGTGACTATGTTTACACACACACACAGAGCAGTGACTATGTTTACACACACACACAGCAGTGACTATGTTTACACACACAAACACACAGCAGTGACTATGTTTACACACACACACACACACACACAGAGCAGTGACTATGTTTACACACACACTCACACAGAGCAGTGACTATGTTTACACACACACACACAGAGCAGTGACTATGTTTACACACACACACAGAGCAGTGACTATGTTTACACACACACACAGCAGTGACTATGTTTGCACACACACACACAGCAGTGACTATGTTTACACACACACAGCAGTGACTATGTTTACACACACACAGAGCAGTGACTATGTTTACACACACACACACAGAGCAGTGACTATATTTACACACACACACACAGAGCAGTGACTTTGTTTACACACACACACACACACACACACAGCAGTGACTATGTTTACACACACTCACACACAGAGCAGTGACTATGTTTACACACACACACAGAGCAGTGACTCTGTTTACACACACACACACACACACACACAGCAGTGACTATGTTACACACACACACACACACAGCAGTGACTTTGTTTACACACACACACACACAGAGCAGTGACTATGTTTACACACACACACACACACACAGCAGTGACTTTGTTTACACACACACACACACAGAGCAGTGACTATGTTTACACACACACACACAGAGCAGTGACTATGTTTATACACACACACACAGAGCAGTGACTATGTTTAAACACACACACACACACAGCAGTGACTATGTTTACACACACACACAGCAGTGACTATGTTTACTTACACACACACACAGCAGTGATTATGTTTACACACACACACACACACAGCAGTGACTATGTTTACACACACACACACACAGCAGTGACGATGTTTACTTACACACACACACAGCAGTGACTATGTTTATACACACACATACAGCAGTGACGATGTTTACTTACACACACACACAGCAGTGACTATGTTTACACACACACACACACACAGCAGTGACTATGTTACACAGACACACACAGCAGTGACTATGTTTACACACACACACACAGCAGTGACTATGTTTACACACACACACACACACAGCAGTGACTATGTTTACTTACACACAAACACAGCAGTGACTCTGTTTACACACACACACACACACAGCAGTGACTATGTTTACACACACACACACAGAGCAGTGACTATGTTTACACACACACACACAGAGCAGTGACTATGTTTGCACACACACACACACACAGCAGTGACTACGTTTACACACACACACACACACAGAGCAGTGACTATGTTTACACACACACACACACAGCAGTGACTATGTTACACACACAAACACACCGAGCAGTGATTATGTTTACACACACACACAGAGCAGTGACTATGTTTACACACACACACACACACAGAAGTGACTATGTTTACACCCACACACACACAGCAGTGACTATGTTTACACACACACACACACAGAGCAGTGAATATGTTTACACACACACACACAGAGCAGTGACTATGTTTACATACACACACACACAGCAGTGACTATGTTTACACACACACACACACAGCAGTGACTATGTTTACACACACACACACACACACAGCAGTGAATTTGTTTACACACACACACTGCAGTGACTATGTTTACACACTCACACACACAGAGCAGTGACTACGTTTACACACACACACACACAGCAGTGACTATGTTTACACACACACAGCAGTGACTATGTTTACACACACACACACACAGAGAGCAGTGACTATGTTTACACACACACAGAGCAGTGACTATGTTTACAGACACACACACACAGCAGTAATGATGTTTACACACACACACACACAGCAGTGACTATGTTTACACACACAAACACACACAGAGCAGTGAATATGTTTGCACACACACACACAGCAGTGACTATGTTTACACACACACACACACAGCAGTGACTATGTTCACACACACACACAGAGCAGTGACTATGTTTACACACACACACACACAGAGCAGTGACTATGTTTACACACACACACACACAGAGCAGTGACTATGTTTACACACACAGAGCAGTGACTATGTTTACACACACACACAGCAGTGACTATGTTTACACACACACAGACACAGCAGTGACTATGTTTACAGACACACAGACACAACAGTGACTATGTTTACACACACACACACACACAGAGCAGTGACTATGTTACACACACACACAGAGCAGTGACTATGTTTACAGACTCACACACACAGCAGTGACGATGTTTACACACACACACACACAGAGCAGTGACTATGTTTACGCACACGCACACACAGAGCAGTGACTATGTTTACACACACACACAGAGCAGTGACTCTGTTTACACACACACAGCAGTGACTATGTTTACACACACAAACAGAGTAGTGTCTATGTTACACACACACACAGCAGTGACTACGTTTACACACACACACACACACACAGCAGTGACTATGTTTACACACACACACACACAGCAGTGACTATGTTACACACACAAACACACAGAGCAGTGATTATGTTTACACACACACACACACACAGCGCAGTGACTATGTTTACACACACACACAGCAGTGACTATGTTTACACCCACACACACACAGCAGTGACTATGTTTACACACACACACACACACAGCAGTGACTATGTTTACACACACACACACACACACACACAGAGCAGTGACTATGTTTACATACACAGACACACAGCAGTGACTATGTTTACACACACAGCAGTGACTATGTTTACACACACACACACACACAGCAGTGAATTTGTTTACACACACACACACAGCAGTGACTATATTTACACACTCACACACACAGAGCAGTGACTACGTTTACACACACACACACACACAGCAGTGACTATGTTTACACACACACAGCAGTGACTATGTTTACACACACACACACACACACAGAGCAGTGACTATGTTTACACACACACAGAGCAGTGACTATGTTTACAGACACACACACACAGCAGTGACTATGTTTACACACACACACACACACAGAGCAGTGACTATGTTTACACACACACACACACACAAAGCAGTGAATATGTTTACACACACACACAGCAGTGACTATGTTTACACACACACACACACAGCAGTGACTATGTTCACACACACACACAGAGCAGTGACTATGTTTACAGACACACACACACAGCAGTGACTATGTTTACACACACACACACACACAGCAGTGACTATGTTTACACACACACACACACAGCAGTGACGATGTTTACTTACACACACACACAGCAGTGACTATGTTTATACACACACATACAGCAGTGACGATGTTTACTTACACACACACACAGCAGTGACTATGTTTACTTACACACACACACAGCAGTGACTATGTTTACACACACACGCACACAGCAGTGACTATGTTTACACACACACACACACAGCAGTGACTATGTTTACTTACACACACACACACACAGCAGTGGCTATGTTTACACACACACACACAGCAGTGACTATGTTTACACACACACACACAGCAGTGACTATGTTTACTTACACACAAACACAGCAGTGACTATGTTTACACACACACACACACACAGCAGTGACTATGTTTACACACACACACAGAGCAGTGACTATGTTTACACACACACACACACACAGCAGTGACTATGTTTACACACACACACACACAGCAGTGACTATGTTTACACACACACACACACAGCAGTGACTATGTTTACTTACACACAAACACAGCAGTGACTATGTTTACACACACACACACACACAGCAGTGACTATGTTTACACACACACACACAGAGCAGTGACTATGTTTACACACACACACACACACAGCAGTGACTATGTTACACAGACACACACAGCAGTGACTATGTTTACACACACACACACAGCAGTGACTATGTTTACACACACACACACACACAGCAGTGACTATGTTTACTTACACACAAACACAGCAGTGACTATGTTTACACACACACACACACACACAACAGTGACTATGTTTACACACACACACACAGAGCAGTGACTACGTTTACACACACACACACAGAGCAGTGACTATGTTTGCACACACACACACACACAGCAGTGACTATGTTCACACACACACACACACACAGAGCAGTGACTATGTTTACACACACACACACACAGCAGTGACTATGTTACACACACAAACACACCGAGCAGTGATTATGTTTACACACACACACAGAGCAGTGATTATGTTTACACACACACACACACAGAAGTGACTATGTTTACACCCACACACACACAGCAGTGACTATGTTTACACACACACACACACACAGAGCAGTGAATATGTTTACACACACACACACAGAGCAGTGACTATGTTTACATACACACACACACAGCAGTGACTATGTTTACACACACACACACACAGCAGTGACTATGTTTACACACACACACACACACAGCAGTGAATTTGTTTACACACACACTGCAGTGACTATGTTTACACACTCACACACACAGAGCAGTGACTACGTTTACACACACACACACACAGCAGTGACTATGTTTACACACACACAGCAGTGACTATGTTTACACACACACACACACAGAGAGCAGTGACTATGTTTACACACACACAGAGCAGTGACTATGTTTACAGACACACACACACAGCAGTAATGATGTTTACACACACACAGACACAGCAGTGACTATGTTTACACACACACACACACAGAGCAGTGACTATGTTTACACACACACACACACAGAGCAGTGACTATGTTTACACACACAGAGCAGTGACTATGTTTACACACACACACAGCAGTGACTATGTTTACACACACACAGACACAGCAGTGACTATGTTTACAGACACACAGACACAACAGTGACTATGTTTACACACACACACACACACACAGAGCAGTGACTATGTTACACACACACACAGAGCAGTGACTATGTTTACAGACTCACACACACAGCAGTGACTATGTTTACACACACACACACACAGAGCAGTGACTATGTTTACGCACACGCACACACAGAGCAGTGACTATGTTTACACACACACACAGAGCAGTGACTCTGTTTACACACACACAGCAGTGACTATGTTTACACACACAAACAGAGTAGTGTCTATGTTACACACACACACAGCAGTGACTACGTTTACACACACACACACACACACAGCAGTGACTATGTTTACACACACACACACACAGCAGTGACTATGTTACACACACAAACACACAGAGCAGTGATTATGTTTACACACACACACACACACAGCGCAGTGACTATGTTTACACACACACACAGCAGTGACTATGTTTACACCCACACACACACAGCAGTGACTATGTTTACACACACACACACACACACAGCAGTGACTATGTTTACACACACACACACACACACACACAGAGCAGTGACTATGTTTACATACACAGACACACAGCAGTGACTATGTTTACACACACAGCAGTGACTATGTTTACACACACACACACACACAGCAGTGAATTTGTTTACACACACACACACAGCAGTGACTATATTTACACACTCACACACACAGAGCAGTGACTACGTTTACACACACACACACACACAGCAGTGACTATGTTTACACACACACAGCAGTGACTATGTTTACACACACACACACACACACAGAGCAGTGACTATGTTTACACACACACAGAGCAGTGACTATGTTTACAGACACACACACACAGCAGTGACTATGTTTACACACACACACACACACACAGAGCAGTGACTATGTTTACACACACACACACACACAAAGCAGTGAATATGTTTACACACACACACAGCAGTGACTATGTTTACACACACACACACACAGCAGTGACTATGTTCACACACACACAAAGAGCAGTGACTATGTTTACAGACACACACACACAGCAGTGACTATGTTTACACACACACACACACACAGAGCAGTGACTATGTTTACACACACACACACACACAAAGCAGTGAATATGTTTACACACACACAGAGCAGTGACTATGTTTACACACACACACAGCAGTGACTATGTTTACACACACACACACACACAGCAGTGACTATGTTAACACACACACACACACAGCAGTGACTATGTTCACACACACACACACACACACAGAGCAGTGACTATGTTTACACACACGCACACAGCAGTGACTATGTTTACACACACAGAGACACAGCAGTGACTATGTTTACAGACACACAGACACAACAGTGACTATGTTTACACACACACACACACAGAGCAGTGACTATGTTACACACACACACAGAGCAGTGACTATGTTTACAGACTCACACACACAGCAGTGACTATGTTTACACACACACACACACAGAGCAGTGACTATGTTTACGCACACGCACACACAGAGCAGTGACTATGTTTACACACACACACAGAGCAGTGACTCTGTTTACACACACACAGCAGTGACTATGTTTACACACACACACACAGAGCAGTGACTATGTTTACACACACACACACACAGCAGTGACTATGTTACACACACAAACACACAGAGCAGTGATTATGTTTACACACACACACACACAGAGCTGTGACTATGTTTACACACACACACAGCAGTGACTATGTTTACACCCACACACACACACAGCAGTGACTATGTTTACACACACACACACACACAGCAGTGACTATGTTTACACACACACACACACAGAGCAGTGACTATGTTTACATACACAGACACACAGCAGTGACTATGTTTACACACACACAGCAGTGACTATGTTTACACACACACACACACACACAGCAGTGAATTTTTTTAAACACACACACACACAGCAGTGACGATATTTACACACTCACACACACAGAGCAGTGACTACGTTTACACACACACACACACAGCAGTGACTATGTTTACACACACACAGCAGTGACTATGTTTACACACACACACACACACACACAGAGCAGTGACTATGTTTATACACACACAGAGCAGTGACTATGTTTACAGACACACACACACAGCAGTGACTATGTTTACACACACACACACACACACAGCAGTGACTATGTTTACACACACACACACACAGAGCAGTGAATATGTTTACACACACACACAGCAGTGACTATGTTTACACACACACACACACAGCAGTGACTATGTTCACACACACACACAGAGCAGTGACTATGTTCACACACACACACACAGAGCAGTGACAAAGTTTACACACACACACACAGAGCAGTGACTATGTTTACACACACACACAGAGCAGTGACTATGTTTACACACACACACAGCAGTGACTATGTTTACACACACAAACACACAGCAGTGACTATGTTTACACACACACACACACACACACACAGAGCAGTGACTATGTTTACACACACACTCACACAGAGCAGTGACTATGTTTACACACACACACACAGAGCAGTGACTATGTTTACACACACACACAGAGCAGTGACTATGTTTACACACACACACAGCAGTGACTATGTTTGCACACACACACACAGCAGTGACTATGTTTACACACACACAGCAGTGACTATGTTTACACACACACAGAGCAGTGACTATGTTTACACACACACACACAGAGCAGTGACTATATTTACACACACACACACAGAGCAGTGACTTTGTTTACACACACACACACACACACACACAGCAGTGACTATGTTTACACACACTCACACACAGAGCAGTGACTATGTTTACACACACACACAGAGCAGTGACTCTGTTTACACACACACACACACACACACACAGCAGTGACTATGTTACACACACACACACACAGCAGTGACTTTGTTTACACACACACACACACAGAGCAGTGACTATGTTTACACACACACACACACACACACAGCAGTGACTTTGTTTACACACACACACACACAGAGCAGTGACTATGTTTACACACACACACACAGAGCAGTGACTATGTTTATACACACACACACAGAGCAGTGACTATGTTTACACACACACACACACACAGCAGTGACTATGTTTACACACACACACAGCAGTGACTATGTTTACTTACACACACACACAGCAGTGACTATGTTTACACACACACACACACACAGCAGTGACTATGTTTACACACACACACACACAGCAGTGACGATGTTTACTTACACACACACACAGCAGTGACTATGTTTATACACACACATACAGCAGTGACGATGTTTACTTACACACACACACAGCAGTGACTATGTTTACTTACACACACACACAGCAGTGACTATGTTTACACACACACACACACAGCAGTGACTATGTTTACACACACACACACACAGCAGTGACTATGTTTACTTACACACACACACACAGCAGTGGCTATGTTTACACACACACACACAGCAGTGACTATGTTTACACACACACACACAGCAGTGACTATGTTTACTTACACACAAACACAGCAGTGACTATGTTTACACACACACACACACACAGCAGTGACTATGTTTACACACACACACACAGAGCAGTGACTATGTTTACACACACACACAGCAGTGACTATGTTTACACACACACACACACAGCAGTGACTATGTTTACACACACACACACACAGCAGTGACTATGTTTACTTACACACAAACACAGCAGTGACTATGTTTACACACACACACACACACAGCAGTGACTATGTTTACACACACACACACAGAGCAGTGACTATGTTTACACACACACACACACACAGCAGTGACTATGTTACACAGACACACACAGCAGTGACTATGTTTACACACACACACACAGCAGTGACTATGTTTACACACACACACACACAGCAGTGACTATGTTTACTTACACACAAACACAGCAGTGACTATGTTTACACACACACACACACACAGCAGTGACTATGTTTACACACACACAGCAGTGACTATGTTTACACACACACACACACAGCAGTGACTATGTTACACACACAAACACACAGAGCAGTGATTATGTTTACACACACACACACACAGAGCTGTGACTATGTTTACACACACACACAGCAGTGACTATGTTTACACCCACGCACACACACAGCAGTGACTATGTTTACACACACACACACACACAGCAGTGACTATGTTTACACACACACACACACAGAGCAGTGACTATGTTTACATACACAGACACACAGCAGTGACTATGTTTACACACACACAGCAGTGACTATGTTTACACACACACACACACACACAGCAGTGAATTTGTTTGCACACACACACACAGCAGTGACGATATTTACACACTCACACACACAGAGCAGTGACTACGTTTACACACACACACACACAGCAGTGACTATGTTTACACACACACAGCAGTGACTATGTTTACACACACACACACACACACAGAGCAGTGACT
This sequence comes from Scyliorhinus torazame, assembly GCF_047496885.1. Classification (NCBI taxonomy): domain Eukaryota; kingdom Metazoa; phylum Chordata; class Chondrichthyes; order Carcharhiniformes; family Scyliorhinidae; genus Scyliorhinus; species Scyliorhinus torazame. The sequence goes on from NC_092715.1 coordinate 11,060,384, forward strand.
ATGTTTATACACACACAGAGCAGTGACTATGTTTACAGACACACACACACAGCAGTGACTATGTTTATACACACACACACACACACAGCAGTGACTATGTTCACACACACACACACACAGAGCAGTGAATATGTTTACACACACACACAGCAGTGACTATGTTTACACACACACACACACAGCAGTGACTATGTTCACACACACACACAGAGCAGTGACTATGTTCACACACACACACACAGAGCAGTGACAAAGTTTACACACACACACACAGAGCAGTGACTATGTTTACACACACACACAGAGCAGTGACTATGTTTACACACACACACAGCAGTGACTATGTTTACACACACAAACACACAGCAGTGACTATGTTTACACACACACACACACACACACAGAGCAGTGACTATGTTTACACACACACTCACACAGAGCAGTGACTATGTTTACACACACACACACAGAGCAGTGACTATGTTTACACACACACACAGAGCAGTGACTATGTTTACACACACACACAGCAGTGACTATGTTTGCACACACACACACAGCAGTGACTATGTTTACACACACACAGCAGTGACTATGTTTACACACACACAGAGCAGTGACTATGTTTACACACACACACACAGAGCAGTGACTATATTTACACACACACACACAGAGCAGTGACTTTGTTTACACACACACACACACACACACACAGCAGTGACTATGTTTACACACACTCACACACAGAGCAGTGACTATGTTTACACACACACACAGAGCAGTGACTCTGTTTACACACACACACACACACACACACAGCAGTGACTATGTTACACACACACACACACACAGCAGTGACTTTGTTTACACACACACACACACAGAGCAGTGACTATGTTTACACACACACACACACACACAGCAGTGACTTTGTTTACACACACACACACACAGAGCAGTGACTATGTTTACACACACACACACAGAGCAGTGACTATGTTTATACACACACACACAGAGCAGTGACTATGTTTAAACACACACACACACACAGCAGTGACTATGTTTACACACACACACAGCAGTGACTATGTTTACTTACACACACACACAGCAGTGACTATGTTTACACACACACACACACACAGCAGTGACTATGTTTACACACACATACAGCAGTGACGATGTTTACTTACACACACACACAGCAGTGACTATGTTTACTTACACACACACACAGCAGTGACTATGTTTACACACACACACACACAGCAGTGACTATGTTTACACACACACACACACAGCAGTGACTATGTTTACTTACACACACACACACAGCAGTGGCTATGTTTACACACACACACACAGCAGTGACTATGTTTACACACACACACACAGCAGTGACTATGTTTACTTACACACAAACACAGCAGTGACTATGTTTACACACACACACACACACAGCAGTGACTATGTTTACACACACACACACAGAGCAGTGACTATGTTTACACACACACACACACACAACAGTGACTATGTTTACACACACACACACACAGCAGTGACTATGTTTACACACACACACACACAGCAGTGACTATGTTTACTTACACACAAACACAGCAGTGACTATGTTTACACACACACACACACACAGCAGTGACTATGTTTACACACACACACACAGAGCAGTGACTATGTTTACACACACACACACACACAGCAGTGACTATGTTACACAGACACACACAGCAGTGACTATGTTTACACACACACACACAGCAGTGACTATGTTTACACACACACACACACACAGCAGTGACTATGTTTACTTACACACAAACACAGCAGTGACTATGTTTACACACACACACACACACAGCAGTGACTATGTTTACACACACACACACAGAGCAGTGACTATGTTTACACACACACACACAGAGCAGTGACTATGTTTGCACACACACACACACACAGCAGTGACTACGTTTACACACACACACACACACAGAGCAGTGACTATGTTTACACACACACACACACAGCAGTGACTATGTTACACACACAAACACACCGAGCAGTGATTATGTTTACACACACACACAGAGCAGTGACTATGTTTACACACACACACACACACAGAAGTGACTATGTTTACACCCACACACACACAGCAGTGACTATGTTTACACACACACACACACAGAGCAGTGAATATGTTTACACACACACACACAGAGCAGTGACTATGTTTACATACACACACACACAGCAGTGAATATGTTTACACACACACACACACAGCAGTGACTATGTTTACACACACACACACACACAGCAGTGAATTTGTTTACACACACACACTGCAGTGACTATGTTTACACACTCACACACACAGAGCAGTGACTACGTTTACACACACACACACACAGCAGTGACTATGTTTACACACACACAGCAGTGACTATGTTTACACACACACACACACAGAGAGCAGTGACTATGTTTACACACACACAGAGCAGTGACTATGTTTACAGACACACACACACAGCAGTAATGATGTTTACACACACACACACACAGCAGTGACTATGTTTACACACACAAACACACACAGAGCAGTGAATATGTTTGCACACACACACACAGCAGTGACTATGTTTACACACACACACACACAGCAGTGACTATGTTCACACACACACACAGAGCAGTGACTATGTTTACACACACACACACACAGAGCAGTGACTATGTTTACACACACACACACACAGAGCAGTGACTATGTTTACACACACAGAGCAGTGACTATGTTTACACACACACACAGCAGTGACTATGTTTACACACACACAGACACAGCAGTGACTATGTTTACAGACACACAGACACAACAGTGACTATGTTTACACACACACACACACACAGAGCAGTGACTATGTTACACACACACACAGAGCAGTGACTATGTTTACAGACTCACACACACAGCAGTGACTATGTTTACACACACACACACACAGAGCAGTGACTATGTTTACGCACACGCACACACAGAGCAGTGACTATGTTTACACACACACACAGAGCAGTGACTCTGTTTACACACACACAGCAGTGACTATGTTTACACACACAAACAGAGTAGTGTCTATGTTACACACACACACAGCAGTGACTACGTTTACACACACACACACACACACAGCAGTGACTATGTTTACACACACACAGCAGTGACTATGTTACACACACAAACACACAGAGCAGTGATTATGTTTACACACACACACACACACAGCGCAGTGACTATGTTTACACACACACACAGCAGTGACTATGTTTACACCCACACACACACAGCAGTGACTATGTTTACACACACACACACACACAGCAGTGACTATGTTTACACACACACACACACACACACACAGAGCAGTGACTATGTTTACATACACAGACACACAGCAGTGACTATGTTTACACACACAGCAGTGACTATGTTTACACACACACACACACACAGCAGTGAATTTGTTTACACACACACACACAGCAGTGACTATATTTACACACTCACACACACAGAGCAGTGACTACGTTTACACACACACACACACACAGCAGTGACTATGTTTACACACACACAGCAGTGACTATGTTTACACACACACACACACACACAGAGCAGTGACTATGTTTACACACACACAGAGCAGTGACTATGTTTACAGACACACACACACAGCAGTGACTATGTTTACACACACACACACACAGAGCAGTGACTATGTTTACACACACACACACACACAAAGCAGTGAATATGTTTACACACACACACAGCAGTGACTATGTTTACACACACACACACACAGCAGTGACTATGTTCACACACACACACAGAGCAGTGACTATGTTTACAGACACACACACACAGCAGTGACTATGTTTACACACACACACACACACAGCAGTGACTATGTTTACACACACACACACACAGCAGTGACGATGTTTACTTACACACACACACAGCAGTGACTATGTTTATACACACACATACAGCAGTGACGATGTTTACTTACACACACACACAGCAGTGACTATGTTTACTTACACACACACACAGCAGTGACTATGTTTACACACACACGCACACAGCAGTGACTATGTTTACACACACACACACACAGCAGTGACTATGTTTACTTACACACACACACACACAGCAGTGGCTATGTTTACACACACACACACAGCAGTGACTATGTTTACACACACACACACAGCAGTGACTATGTTTACTTACACACAAACACAGCAGTGACTATGTTTACACACACACACACACACAGCAGTGACTATGTTTACACACACACACACAGAGCAGTGACTATGTTTACACACACACACACACACAGCAGTGACTATGTTTACACACACACACACACAGCAGTGACTATGTTTACACACACACACACACAGCAGTGACTATGTTTACTTACACACAAACACAGCAGTGACTATGTTTACACACACACACACACACAGCAGTGACTATGTTTACACACACACACACAGAGCAGTGACTATGTTTACACACACACACACACACAGCAGTGACTATGTTACACAGACACACACAGCAGTGACTATGTTTACACACACACACACAGCAGTGACTATGTTTACACACACACACACAGCAGTGACTATGTTTACTTACACACAAACACAGCAGTGACTATGTTTACACACACACACACACACACAACAGTGACTATGTTTACACACACACACACAGAGCAGTGACTATGTTTACACACACACACACAGAGCAGTGACTATGTTTGCACACACACACACACACAGCAGTGACTACGTTTACACACACACACACACACAGAGCAGTGACTATGTTTACACACACACACACACAGCAGTGACTATGTTACACACACAAACACACCGAGCAGTGATTATGTTTACACACACACACAGAGCAGTGATTATGTTTACACACACACACACACAGAAGTGACTATGTTTACACCCACACACACACAGCAGTGACTATGTTTACACACACACACACACACAGAGCAGTGAATATGTTTACACACACACACACAGAGCAGTGACTATGTTTACATACACACACACACAGCAGTGACTATGTTTACACACACACACACACAGCAGTGACTATGTTTACACACACACACACACACACAGCAGTGAATTTGTTTACACACACACTGCAGTGACTATGTTTACACACTCACACACACAGAGCAGTGACTACGTTTACACACACACACACACAGCAGTGACTATGTTTACACACACACAGCAGTGACTATGTTTACACACACACACACACAGAGAGCAGTGACTATGTTTACACACACACAGAGCAGTGACTATGTTTACAGACACACACACACAGCAGTAATGATGTTTACACACACACACACACAGCAGTGACTATGTTTACACACACAAACACACACAGAGCAGTGAATATGTTTGCACACACACACACAGCAGTGACTATGTTTACACACACACACACACAGCAGTGACTATGTTCACACACACACACAGAGCAGTGACTATGTTTACACACACACACACACAGAGCAGTGACTATGTTTACACACACACACACACAGAGCAGTGACTATGTTTACACACACAGAGCAGTGACTATGTTTACACACACACACAGCAGTGACTATGTTTACACACACACAGACACAGCAGTGACTATGTTTACAGACACACAGACACAACAGTGACTATGTTTACACACACACACACACACAGCAGTGACTATGTTACACACACACACAGAGCAGTGACTATGTTTACAGACTCACACACACAGCAGTGACTATGTTTACACACACACACACACAGAGCAGTGACTATGTTTACGCACACGCACACACAGAGCAGTGACTATGTTTACACACACACACAGAGCAGTGACTCTGTTTACACACACACAGCAGTGACTATGTTTACACACACAAACAGAGTAGTGTCTATGTTACACACACACACAGCAGTGACTACGTTTACACACACACACACACACACAGCAGTGACTATGTTTACACACACACACACACAGCAGTGACTATGTTACACACACAAACACACAGAGCAGTGATTATGTTTACACACACACACACACACAGCGCAGTGACTATGTTTACACACACACACAGCAGTGACTATGTTTACACCCACACACACACAGCAGTGACTATGTTTACACACACACACACACACACAGCAGTGACTATGTTTACACACACACACACACACACACACAGAGCAGTGACTATGTTTACATACACAGACACACAGCAGTGACTATGTTTACACACACAGCAGTGACTATGTTTACACACACACACACACACAGCAGTGAATTTGTTTACACACACACACACAGCAGTGACTATATTTACACACTCACACACACAGAGCAGTGACTACGTTTACACACACACACACACACAGCAGTGACTATGTTTACACACACACAGCAGTGACTATGTTTACACACACACACACACACACAGAGCAGTGACTATGTTTACACACACACAGAGCAGTGACTATGTTTACAGAGACACACACACAGCAGTGACTATGTTTACACACACACACACACACAGAGCAGTGACTATGTTTACACACACACACACACACAAAGCAGTGAATATGTTTACACACACACACAGCAGTGACTATGTTTACACACACACACACACAGCAGTGACTATGTTCACACACACACAAAGAGCAGTGACTATGTTTACAGACACACACACACAGCAGTGACTATGTTTACACACACACACACACACAGAGCAGTGACTATGTTTACACACACACACACACACAAAGCAGTGAATATGTTTACACACACACAGAGCAGTGACTATGTTTACACACACACACAGCAGTGACTATGTTTACACACACACACACACACAGCAGTGACTATGTGAACACACACACACACACAGCAGTGACTATGTTCACACACACACACACACACACAGAGCAGTGACTATGTTTACACACACGCACACAGCAGTGACTATGTTTACACACACAGAGACACAGCAGTGACTATGTTTACAGACACACAGACACAACAGTGACTATGTTTACACACACACACACACAGAGCAGTGACTATGTTACACACACACACAGAGCAGTGACTATGTTTACAGACTCACACACACAGCAGTGACTATGTTTACACACACACACACACAGAGCAGTGACTATGTTTACGCACACGCACACACAGAGCAGTGACTATGTTTACACACACACACAGAGCAGTGACTCTGTTTACACACACACAGCAGTGACTATGTTTACACACACACACACAGAGCAGTGACTATGTTTACACACACACACACACAGCAGTGACTATGTTACACACACAAACACACAGAGCAGTGATTATGTTTACACACACACACACACAGAGCTGTGACTATGTTTACACACACACACAGCAGTGACTATGTTTACACCCACACACACACACAGCAGTGACTATGTTTACACACACACACACACACAGCAGTGACTATGTTTACACACACACACACACAGAGCAGTGACTATGTTTACATACACAGACACACAGCAGTGACTATGTTTACACACACACAGCAGTGACTATGTTTACACACACACACACACACACAGCAGTGAATTTTTTTAAACACACACACACACAGCAGTGACGATATTTACACACTCACACACACAGAGCAGTGACTACGTTTACACACACACACACACAGCAGTGACTATGTTTACACACACACAGCAGTGACTATGTTTACACACACACACACACACACACAGAGCAGTGACTATGTTTATACACACACAGAGCAGTGACTATGTTTACAGACACACACACACAGCAGTGACTATGTTTACACACACACACACACACAGCAGTGACTATGTTTACACACACACACACACAGAGCAGTGAATATGTTTACACACATACACAGCAGTGACTATGTTTACACACACACACACACAGCAGTGACTATGTTCACACACACACACAGAGCAGTGACTATGTTCACACACACACACACAGAGCAGTGACAAAGTTTACACACACACACACAGAGCAGTGACTATGTTTACACACACACACAGAGCAGTGACTATGTTTACACACACACACAGCAGTGACTATGTTTACACACACAAACACACAGCAGTGACTATGTTTACACACACACACACACACACACACAGAGCAGTGACTATGTTTACACACACACTCACACAGAGCAGTGACTATGTTTACACACACACACACAGAGCAGTGACTATGTTTACACACACACACAGAGCAGTGACTATGTTTACACACACACACAGCAGTGACTATGTTTGCACACACACACACAGCAGTGACTATGTTTACACACACACAGCAGTGACTATGTTTACACACACACAGAGCAGTGACTATGTTTACACACACACACACAGAGCAGTGACTATATTTACACACACACACACAGAGCAGTGACTTTGTTTCCACACACACACACACACACACACAGCAGTGACTATGTTTACACACACTCACACACAGAGCAGTGACTATGTTTACACACACACACAGAGCAGTGACTCTGTTTACACACACACACACACACACACACAGCAGTGACTATGTTACACACACACACACACACAGCAGTGACTTTGTTTACACACACACACACACAGAGCAGTGACTATGTTTACACACACACACACACACACACAGCAGTGACTTTGTTTACACACACACACACACAGAGCAGTGACTATGTTTACACACACACACACAGAGCAGTGACTATGTTTATACACACACACACAGAGCAGTGACTATGTTTACACACACACACACACACAGCAGTGACTATGTTTACACACACACACAGCAGTGACTATGTTTACTTACACACACACAGCAGTGACTATGTTTACACACACACACACACACAGCAGTGACTATGTTTACACACACACACACACAGCAGTGACGATGTTTACTTACACACACACACAGCAGTGACTATGTTTATACACACACATACAGCAGTGACGATGTTTACTTACACACACACACAGCAGTGACTATGTTTACTTACACACACACACAGCAGTGACTATGTTTACACACACACACACACAGCAGTGACTATGTTTACACACACACACACACAGCAGTGACTATGTTTACTTACACACACACACACAGCAGTGGCTATGTTTACACACACACACACAGCAGTGACTATGTTTACACACACACACAGCAGTGACTATGTTTACTTACACACAAACACAGCAGTGACTATGTTTACACACACACACACACACAGCAGTGACTATGTTTACACACACACACACAGAGCAGTGACTATGTTTACACACACACACAGCAGTGACTATGTTTACACACACACACACACAGCAGTGACTATGTTTACACACACACACACACAGCAGTGACTATGTTTACTTACACACAAACACAGCAGTGACTATGTTTCCACACACACACACACACAGCAGTGACTATGTTTACACACACACACACAGAGCAGTGACTATGTTTACACACACACACACACACAGCAGTGACTATGTTACACAGACACACACAGCAGTGACTATGTTTACACACACACACACAGCAGTGACTATGTTTACACACACACACACACAGCAGTGACTATGTTTACTTACACACAAACACAGCAGTGACTATGTTTACACACACACACACACACAGCAGTGACTATGTTTACACACACACACACAGAGCAGTGACTATGTTTACACACACACACACAGAGCAGTGACTATGTTTGCACACACACACACACACAGCAGTGACTACGTTTACACACACACACACACACAGAGCAGTGACTATGTTTACACACACACACACACAGCAGTGATTATGTTACACACACAAACACACCGAGCAGTGATTATGTTTACACACACACACAGAGCAGTGACTATGTTTACACACACACACACACAGAAGTGACTATGTTTACACCCACACACACACAGCAGTGACTATGTTTACACACACACACACACACAGAGCAGTGAATATGTTTACACACACACACACAGAGCAGTGACTATGTTTACATACACACACACACAGCAGTGACTATGTTTACACACACACACACACAGCAGTGACTATGTTTACACACACACACACACACACAGCAGTGAATTTGTTTACACACACACACTGCAGTGACTATGTTTACACACTCACACACACAGAGCAGTGACTACGTTTACACACACACACACACAGCAGTGACTATGTTTACACACACACAGCAGTGACTATGTTTACACACACACACACACAGAGAGCAGTGACTATGTTTACACACACACAGAGCAGTGACTATGTTTACAGACACACACACACAGCAGTAATGATGTTTACACACACACACACACAGCAGTGACTATGTTTACACACACAAACACACACAGAGCAGTGAATATGTTTGCACACACACACACAGCAGTGACTATGTTTACACACACACACACACAGCAGTGACTAAGTTCACACACACACACAGAGCAGTGACTATGTTTACACACACACACACACACAGAGCAGTGACTATGTTTACACACACACACACACAGAGCAGTGACTATGTTTACACACACAGAGCAGTGACTATGTTTACACACACACACAGCAGTGACTATGTTTACACACACACAGACACAGCAGTGACTATGTTTACAGACACACAGACACAACAGTGACTATGTTTACACACACACACACACACAGAGCAGTGACTATGTTACACACACACACAGAGCAGTGACTATGTTTACAGACTCACACACACAGCAGTGACTATGTTTACACACACACACACACAGAGCAGTGACTATGTTTACGCACACGCACACACAGAGCAGTGACTATGTTTACACACACACACAGAGCAGTGACTCTGTTTACACACACACAGCAGTGACTATGTTTACACACACAAACAGAGTAGTGTCTATGTTACACACACACACAGCAGTGACTACGTTTACACACACACACACACACACAGCAGTGACTATGTTTACACACACACACACACAGCAGTGACTATGTTACACACACAAACACACAGAGCAGTGATTATGTTTACACACACACACACACACAGCGCAGTGACTATGTTTACACACACACACAGCAGTGACTATGTTTACACCCACACACACACAGCAGTGACTATGTTTACACACACACACACACACACAGCAGTGACTATGTTTACACACACACACACACACACACAGAGCAGTGACTATGTTTACATACACAGACACACAGCAGTGACTATGTTTACACACACAGCAGTGACTATGTTTACACACACACACACACACAGCAGTGAATTTGTTTACACACACACACACAGCAGTGACTATATTTACACACTCACACACACAGAGCAGTGACTACGTTTACACACACACACACACACAGCAGTGACTATGTTTACACACACACAGCAGTGACTATGTTTACACACACACACACACACACAGAGCAGTGACTATGTTTACACACACACAGAGCAGTGACTATGTTTACAGACACACACACACAGCAGTGAGTATGTTTACACACACACACACACACAGAGCAGTGACTATGTTTACACATACACACACACACAAAGCAGTGAATATGTTTACACACACACACAGCAGTGACTATGTTTACACACACACACACACAGCAGTGACTATGTTCACACACACACACAGAGCAGTGACTATGTTTACAGACACACACACACAGCAGTGACTATGTTTACACACACACACACATACAGCAGTGACTATGTTTACACACACACACACACAGCAGTGACGATGTTTACTTACACACACACACAGCAGTGACTATGTTTATACACACACATACAGCAGTGACGATGTTTACTTACACACACACACAGCAGTGACTATGTTTACTTACACACACACACAGCAGTGACTATGTTTACACACACACACACACAGCAGTGACTATGTTTACACACACACACACACAGCAGTGACTATGTTTACTTACACACACACACACACAGCAGTGGCTATGTTTACACACACACACACAGCAGTGACTATGTTTACACACACACACACAGCAGTGACTATGTTTACTTACACACAAACACAGCAGTGACTATGTTTACACACACACACACACACAGCAGTGACTATGTTTACACACACACACACAGAGCAGTGACTATGTTTACACACACACACACACACAGCAGTGACTATGTTTACACACACACACACACAGCAGTGACTATGTTTACACACACACACACACAGCAGTGACTATGTTTACTTACACACAAACACAGCAGTGACTATGTTTACACACACACACACACACAGCAGTGACTATGTTTACACACACACACACAGAGCAGTGACTATGTTTACACACACACACACACACAGCAGTGACTATGTTACACAGACACACACAGCAGTGACTATGTTTACACACACACACACAGCAGTGACTATGTTTACACACACACACACACACAGCAGTGACTATGTTTACTTACACACAAACACAGCAGTGACTATGTTTACACACACACACACACACAGCAGTGACTATGTTTACACACACACACACAGAGCAGTGACTATGTTTACACACACACACACAGAGCAGTGACTATGTTTGCACACACACACACACACAGCAGTGACTACGTTTACACACACACACACACACAGAGCAGTGACTATGTTTACACACACACACACACAGCAGTGACTATGTTTACATACACACACACACAGCAGTGACTATGTTTACACACACACACACACAGCAGTGACTATGTTTACACACACACACACACACAGCAGTGAATTTGTTTACACACACACTGCAGTGACTATGTTTACACACTCACACACACAGAGCAGTGACTACGTTTACACACACACGCACACAGCAGTGACTATGTTTACACACACACAGCAGTGACTATGTTTACACACACACACACACAGAGAGCAGTGACTATGTTTACACACACACAGAGCAGTGACTATGTTTACAGACACACACACACAGCAGTAATGATGTTTACACACACACACACACACAGCAGTGACTATGTTTACACACACAAACACACACAGAGCAGTGAATATGTTTGCACACACACACAGCAGTGACTATGTTTACACACACACACACACAGCAGTGACTATGTTCACACACACACACAGAGCAGTGACTATGTTTACACACACACACACACAGAGCAGTGACTATGTTTACACACACACACACACAGAGCAGTGACTATGTTTACACACACAGAGCAGTGACTATGTTTACACACACACACAGCAGTGACTATGTTTACACACACACAGACACAGCAGTGACTATGTTTACAGACACACAGACACAACAGTGACTATGTTTACACACACACACACACACAGAGCAGTGACTATGTTACACACACACACAGAGCAGTGACTATGTTTACAGACTCACACACACAGCAGTGACTATGTTTACACACACACACACACAGAGCAGTGACTATGTTTACGCACACGCACACACAGAGCAGTGACTATGTTTACACACACACACAGAGCAGTGACTCTGTTTACACACACACAGCAGTGACTATGTTTACACACACAAACAGAGTAGTGTCTATGTTACACACACACACAGCAGTGACTACGTTTACACACACACACACACACACAGCAGTGACTATGTTTACACACACACACACACAGCAGTGACTATGTTACACACACAAACACACAGAGCAGTGATTATGTTTACACACACACACACACACAGCGCAGTGACTATGTTTACACACACACACAGCAGTGACTATGTTTACACCCACACACACACAGCAGTGACTATGTTTACACACACACACACACACACAGCAGTGACTATGTTTACACACACACACACACACAGAGCAGTGACTATGTTTACATACACAGACACACAGCAGTGACTATGTTTACACACACAGCAGTGACTATGTTTACACACACACACACACACAGCAGTGAATTTGTTTACACACACACACACAGCAGTGACTATATTTACACACTCACACACACAGAGCAGTGACTACGTTTACACACACACACACAGCAGTGACTATGTTTACACACACACAGCAGTGACTATGTTTACACACACACACACACACACAGAGCAGTGACTATGTTTACACACACACAGAGCAGTGACTATGTTTACAGACACACACACACAGCAGTGACTATGTTTACACACACACACACACACAGAGCAGTGACTATGTTTACACACACACACACACACAAAGCAGTGAATATGTTTACACACACACACAGCAGTGACTATGTTTACACACACACACACACAGCAGTGACTATGTTCACACACACACACAGAGCAGTGACTATGTTTACAGACACACACACACAGCAGTGACTATGTTTACACACACACACACACACAGAGCAGTGACTATGTTTACACACACACACACACACAAAGCAGTGAATATGTTTACACACACACAGAGCAGTGACTATGTTTACACACACACACAGCAGTGACTATGTTTACACACACACACACACACAGCAGTGACTATGTTAACACACACACACACACAGCAGTGACTATGTTCACACACACACACACACACACAGAGCAGTGACTATGTTTACACACACGCACACAGCAGTGACTATGTTTACACACACAGAGACACAGCAGTGACTATGTTTACAGACACACAGACACAACAGTGACTATGTTTACACACACACACACACACAGAGCAGTGACTATGTTACACACACACACAGAGCAGTGACTATGTTTACAGACTCACACACACAGCAGTGACTATGTTTACACACACACACACACAGAGCAGTGACTATGTTTACGCACACGCACACACAGAGCAGTGACTATGTTTACACACACACACAGAGCAGTGACTCTGTTTACACACACACAGCAGTGACTATGTTTACACACACACACACAGAGCAGTGACTATGTTTACACACACACACACACAGCAGTGACTATGTTACACACACAAACACACAGAGCAGTGATTATGTTTACACACACACACACACACAGAGCAGTGACTATGTTTACACACACACACAGCAGTGACTATGATTACACCCACACACACACACAGCAGTGACTATGTTTACACACACACTTCACACACAGCAGTGACTATGTTTACACACACACACACACACACAGAGCAGTGACTATGTTTACATACACAGACACACAGCAGTGACTATGTTTACACACACACACACACACAGCAGTGACTATGTTTACACACACACAGCAGTGAATTTGTTTACACACGCACACACAGCAGTGACTATATTTACACACTCACACACACAGAGCAGTGACTACGTTTACACACACACACACACAGCAGTGACTATGTTTACACACACACAGCAGTGACTATGTTTACACACACACACAGAGAGCAGTGACTATGTTTACACACACACAGAGCAGTGACTATGTTTACAGACACACACACACAGCAGTGACTATGTTTACACACACACACACACACAGAGCAGTGACTATGTTTACACACACACAAAGCAGTGAATATGTTTACACACACACACAGCAGTGACTATGTTTACACACACACACACAGTGCAGTGACTATGTTCACACACACACACAGAGCAGTGACTATGTTTACACGCACACACACACACAGAGCAGTGACTATGTTTACACCACACACACACAGAGCAGTGACTATGTTTACACACACACACAGCAGTGACTATGTTTACACACACACACACACACACACACAGCAGTGACTATGTTAACACACACACACACAGAGCAGTGACTATGTTCACACACACACACAGAGCAGTGACTCTGTTTACACACACACAGCAGTGACTATGTTTACACACACAAACAGAGCAGTGTCTATGTTACACACACACACATAGCAGTGACTATGTTTACACACACACACACACACAGAGCAGTGACTATGTTTACACACACACACACACAGCAGTGACTATGTTACACACACAAACACACAGAGCAGTGATTATGTTTACACACACACACACACACAGAGCTGTGACTATGTTTACACACACACACAGCAGTGACTATGTTTACACCCACACACACACACAGCAGTGACTATGTTTACACACACACACAGCAGTGACTATGTTTACACACACACACACACACACACAGAGCAGTGACTATGTTTACATACACAGACACACAGCAGTGACTATGTTTACACACACACACACACACACAGCAGTGACTATGTTTACACACACACACACACACAGCAGTGAATTTGTTTACACACACATACACAGCAGTGACTATATTTACACACTCACACACACAGAGCAGTGACTACGTTTACACACACACACACACAGCAGTGACTATGTTTACACACACACAGCAGTGACTATGTTTACACACACACACACACACAGAGCAGTGACTATGTTTACACACACACAGAGCAGTGACTATGTTTACAGACACACACACTCAGCAGTGACTATGTTTACACACACACACACACACAGCAGTGACTATGTTTACACACACACACACACACAGAGCAGTGAATATGTTTACACACACACACAGCAGTGACTATGTTTACACACACACACACACAGCAGTGACTATGTTCACACACACACACACAGCAGTGACTATGTTTACACACACACACACACAGCAGTGACTATGTTCACACACACACACAGAGCAGTGACTATGTTTACACACACACACACACACAGAGCAGTGACTATTTTTTTTCACACACAGAGCAGTGACTATGTTTACACACACACACAGCAGTGACTATGTTTACACACACACACACACACAGCAGTGACTATGTTAACACACACACACACACAGCAGTGACTATGTTCACACACACACACACACAGAGCAGTGACTATGTTTACACACACGCACACAGCAGTGACTATGTTTACACACACACAGACACAGCAGTGACTATGTTTACAGACACACACACACAACAGTGACTATGTTTACACACACACACACACACACAGAGCAGTGACTATGTTAAACACACACACAGAGCAGTGACTATGTTTACAGACTCACACACACAGCAGTGACTATGTTTACACACACACACACAGAGCAGTGACTATGTTTACGCACACGCACACACAGAGCAGTGACTATGTTTACACACACACACAGAGCAGTGACTCTGTTTACACACACACAGCAGTGACTATGTTTACACACACACACACACACACACAGCAGTGACTATGTTAACACACACACACACAGAGCAGTGACTATGTTCACACACACACACAGAGCAGTGACTCTGTTTACACACACACAGCAGTGACTATGTTTACACACACAAACAGAGCAGTGTCTATGTTACACACACACACACAGCAGTGACTATGTTTACACACACACACACACACAGAGCAGTGACTATGTTTACACACACACACACACAGCAGTGACTATGTTACACACACAAACACACAGAGCAGTGATTATGTTTACACACACACACACAGAGCTGTGACTATGTTTACACACACACACAGCAGTGACTATGTTTACACCCACACACACACACAGCAGTGACTATGTTTACACACACACACAGCAGTGACTATGTTTACACACACACACACACACAGAGCAGTGACTATGTTTACATACACAGACACACAGCAGTGACTATGTTTACACACACACACACACACAGCAGTGACTATGTTTACACACACACACACACAGCAGTGAATTTGTTTACACACCCACACACAGCAGTGACTATATTTACACACTCACACACACAGAGCAGTGACTACGTTTACACACACACACACACAGCAGTGACTATGTTTACACACACACAGCAGTGACTATGTTTACACACACACACACACACAGAGCAGTGACTATGTTTACACACACACAGAGCAGTGACTATGTTTACAGACACACACACACAGCAGTGACTATGCTTACACACACACACACACACAGCAGTGACTATGTTTACACACACACACACACACAGAGCAGTGAATATGTTTACACACACACACAGCAGTGACTATGTTTACACACACACACACACAGCAGTGACTATGTTCACACACACACACACAGCAGTGACTATGTTTGCACACACACACACACAGCAGTGACTATGTTCACACACACACACAGAGCAGTGACTATGTTTACACACACACACACACACACAGAGCAGTGACTATGTTTACACACACACACACAGCAGTGACTATGTTTACACACACAGAGCAGTGACTATGTTTACACACACACACAGCAGTGACTATGTTTACACACACACACACACACAGCAGTGACTATGTTAACACACACACACACAGCAGTGACTATGTTCACACACACACACACACACAGAGCAGTGACTATGTTTACACACACGCACACAGCAGTGACTATGTTTACACACACACAGACACAGCAGTGACTATGTTTACACACACACACACACAGTGCAGTGACTATGTTACACACACACACAGAGCAGTGACTATGTTTACAGACTCACACACACAGCAGTGACTATGTTTACACACACACACACACAGAGCAGTGACTATGTTTACGCACACGCACACACAGAGCAGTGACTATGTTTACACACACACACAGAGCAGTGACTCTGTTTACACACACACAGCAGTGACTATGTTTACACACACAAACGGAGCAGTGTCTATGTTACACACACACACACAGCAGTGACTATGTTTACACACACACACACACACACAGAGCAGTGACTATGTTTACACACACACACACACAGCAGTGACTATGTTACACACACAAACACACAGAGCAGTGATTATGTTTACACACACACACACACAGAGCTGTGACTATGTTTACACACACACACAGCAGTGACTATGTTTACACCCACACACACACACAGCAGTGACTATGTTGACACACACACACACACAGCAGTGACTATGTTTACACACACACACACACACACACAGAGCAGTGACTATGTTTACATACACAGACACACAGCAGTGACTATGTTTGCACACACACACACACACACACAGCAGTGACTATGTATACACACACACACACACACACAGCAGTGAATTTGTTTACACACACACACACAGCAGTGACGATATTTACACACTCACACACACAGAGCAGTGACTACGTTTACACACACACACACACACAGCAGTGACTATGTTTACACACACACAGCAGTGACTATGTTTACACACACACACACACACAGAGCAGTGACTATGTTTACACACACACACAGCAGTGACTATGTTTACAGACACACACACACAGCAGTGACTATGTTTACACACACACACACACACACAGCAGTGACTATGTTTACACACACACACACACACAGAGCAGTGAATATGTTTACACACACACACAGCAGTGACTATGTTTACACACACAAACACACAGCAGTGACTATGTTCACACACACACACAGAGCAGTGACTATGTTTACACACACACACACACACAGAGCAGTGACTATGTTTACACACACACACACACAGAGCAGTGACTATGTTTACACACACACACAGAGCAGTGACTATGTTTACACACACACACAGCAGTGACTATGTTTACACACACAAACACACAGCAGTGACTATGTTTGCACACACACACACACACACACAGAGCAGTGACTATGTTTACACACACACACACACAGAGCAGTGACTATGTTTACACACACACACACAGAGCAGTGACTATGTTTACACACACACACACACACAGCAGTGACTATGTTTACACACACAGAGCAGTGACTATGTTTACACACACACACACAGAGCAGTGACTATGTTTGCACACACACACAGCAGTGACTATGTTTGCACACACACACACAGCAGTGACTATGTTTACACACACACAGCAGTGACTATGTTTACACACACACACACAGAGCAGTGACTATGTTTACACACACACACACACAGAGCAGTGACTATATTTACACACACACACACAGAGCAGTGAATTTGTTTACACACACACAGCAGTGACTATGTTTACACACACACACACAGAGCAGTGACTATGTTTACACACACACAGAGCAGTGACTATGTTTACACACACACACACACACACAGCAGTGACTTTGTTTACACACACACAGAGCAGTGACTATGTTTACACACACACACAGAGCAGTGACTATGTTTATACACACACACACAGAGCAGTGACTATGTTTACACACACACACACACAGCAGTGACTATGTTTACACACACACACACACAGCAGTGACTATGTTTACTTACACACACACACAGCAGTGACTATGTTTACACACACACACACACAGCAGTGACTATGTTTACACACACACACACACAGCAGTGACTATGTTTACTTACACACACACACAGCAGTGACTATGTTTACACACACACATACAGCAGTGACCATGTTTACTTACACACACACACAGCAGTGACTATGTTTACTTACACACACACACAGCAGTGACTATGTTTACACACACACACACACACAGCAGTGACTATGTTTACACACACACACACACAGCAGTGACTATGTTTACTTACACACACACACAGCAGTGACTATGTTTACACACACACACAGCAGTGACTATGTTTACTTACACACAAACACAGCAGTGACTATGTTTACACACACACACACACACAGCAGTGACTATGTTTACACACACACACACAGAGCAGTGACTATGTTTACACACACACACACACACAGCAGTGACTATGTTTACACACACACACACACAGCAGTGACTATGTTTACACACACAAACACACAGCAGTGACTATGTTTACTTACACACAAACACAGCAGTGACTATGTTTACACACACACACACACACAGCAGTGACTATGTTTACACACACACACACAGAGCAGTGACTATGTTTACACACACACACACACAGCAGTGACTATGTTACACAGACACACACAGCACTGACTATGTTTACACACACACACACAGCAGTGACTATGTTTACACACACACACACACACACAGCAGTGACTATGTTTACTTACACACAAACACAGCAGTGACTATGTTTACACACACACACAGAGCAGTGACTATGTTTACACACACACACAGCAGTGACTATGTTTACACACACAAACACACAGCAGTGACTATGTTTACACACACACACACACACACACAGAGCAGTGACTATGTTTACACACACACACACACAGAGCAGTGACTATGTTTACACACAGACACACAGAGCAGTGACTATGTTTACACACACACACACAGCAGTGACTATGTTTACACACACACAGAGCAGTGACTATGTTTACACACACACACACAGAGCAGTGACTATGTTTGCACACACACACAGCAGTGACTATGTTTGCACACACACACACAGCAGTGACTATGTTTACACACACACAGCAGTGACTATGTTTACACACACACACACACAGAGCAGTGACTATGTTTACACACACACACACACAGAGCAGTGACTATATTTACACACACACACACACAGAGCAGTGACTTTGTTTACACACACACACACACACAGCAGTGACTATGTTTACACACACACACACAGAGCAGTGACTATGTTTACACACACACACAGAGCAGTGACTCTGTTTACACACACACACACAAACACACAGCAGTGACTATGTTACACACACACACACACACAGCAGTGACTTTGTTTACACACACACACACACAGAGCAGTGACTATGTTTACACACACACACACACACACAGCAGTGACTTTGTTTACACACACACAGAGCAGTGACTATGTTTACACACACACACACAGAGCAGTGACTATGTTTATACACACACACACAGAGCAGTGACTATGTTTACACACACACACACACAGCAGTGACTATGTTTACACACACACACACACAGCAGTGACTATGTTTACTTACACACACACACAGCAGTGACTATGTTTACACACACACACACAGCAGTGACTATGTTTACACACACACACACACAGCAGTGACTATGTTTACTTACACACACACACAGCAGTGACTATGTTTACACACACACATACAGCAGTGACGATGTTTACTTACACACACACACAGCAGTGACTATGTTTACTTACACACACACACAGCAGTGACTATGTTTACACACACACACACACACGGCAGTGACTATGTTTACACACACACACACACAGCAGTGACTATGTTTACTTACACACACACACAGCAGTGACTATGTTTACACACACACACAGCAGTGACTATGTTTACTTACACACAAACACAGCAGTGACTATGTTTACACACACACACACACACAGCAGTGACTATGTTTACACACACACACACAGAGCAGTGACTATGTTTACACACACACACACACACAGCAGTGACTATGTTTACACACACACACACAGCAGTGACTATGTTTACACACACACACACACAGCAGTGACTATGTTTACTTACACACAAACACAGCAGTGACTATGTTTACACACACACACACACACAGCAGTGACTATGTTTACACACACACACACAGAGCAGTGACTATGTTTACACACACACACACACAGCAGTGACTATGTTACACAGACACACACAGCAGTGACTATGTTTACACACACACACACAGCAGTGACTATGTTTACACACACACACACACACACAGCAGTGACTATGTTTACTTACACACAAACACAGCAGTGACTATGTTTACACACACACACACACACAGCAGTGACTATGTTTACACACACACACACAGAGCAGTGACTATGTTTACACACACACACAGAGCAGTGACTATGTTTACACACACACACAGCAGTGACTATGTTTACACACACACACACACACAGAGCAGTGACTATGTTTACACACACACACACACAGCAGTGACTATGTTACACACACAAACACACCGAGCAGTGATTATGTTTACACACACACACACACACACAGAGCAGTGACTATGTTTACACACACACACACACAGCAGTGACTATGTTTACACCCACACACACACAGCAGTGACTATGTTTACACACACACACACACACACAGAGCAGTGAATATGTTTACACACACACACACAGAGCAGTGACTATGTTTACATACACACACACACAGCAGTGACTATGTTTACACACACACACAGCAGTGACTATGTTTACACACACACACAGCAGTGAATTTGTTTACACACACACACTGCAGTGACTATGTTTACACACTCACACACACAGAGCAGTGACTACGTTTACACACACACACACAGCAGTGACTATGTTTACACACACACAGCAGTGACTATGTTTACACACACACACACACACAGAGCAGTGACTATGTTTACACACACACAGAGCAGTGACTATGTTTACAGACACACACACACAGCAGTGACGATGTTTACACACACACACACACACACAGCAGTGACTATGTTTACACACACAAACACACACAGAGCAGTGAATATGTTTACACACACACACAGCAGTGACTATGTTTACACACACACACACACAGCAGTGACTATGTTCACACACACACACAGAGCAGTGACTATGTTTACACACACACACACACAGAGCAGTGACTATGTTTACACACACACACACAGAGCAGTGACTATGTTTACACACACAGAGCAGTGACTATGTTTACACACACACACAGCAGTGACTATGTTTACACACACACAGACACAGCAGTGACTATGTTTAAAGACACACAGACACAACAGTGACTATGTTTACACACACACACACACACAGAGCAGTGACTATGTTACACACACACACAGAGCAGTGACTATGTTTACAGACTCACACACACAGCAGTGACTATGTTTACACACACACACACAGAGCAGTGACTATGTTTACGCACACGCACACACAGAGCAGTGACTATGTTTACACACACACACAGAGCAGTGACTCTGTTTACACACACACAGCAGTGACTATGTTTACACACACAAACAGAGCAGTGTCTATGTTACACACACACACACAGCAGTGACTATGTTTACACACACACACACACACACAGAGCAGTGACTATGTTTACACACACACACACACAGCAGTGACTATGTTACACACACAAACACACAGAGCAGTGATTATGTTTACACACACACACACACACAGAGCAGTGACTATGTTTACACACACACACAGCAGTGACTATGTTTACACCCACACACACACACAGCAGTGACTATGTTTACACACACACACACACACAGCAGTGACTATGTTTACACACACACACACACACACAGAGCAGTGACTATGTTTACATACACAGACACACAGCAGTGACTATGTTTACACACACACAGCAGTGACTATGTTTACACACACACACACACACACAGCAGTGAATTTGTTTACACACACACACACAGCAGTGACTATGTTTACACACACACACACACACACAGAGCAGTGACTACGTTTACACACACACACACACAGCAGTGACTATGTTTACACACACACAGCAGTGACTATGTTTACACACACACACACACAGAGCAGTGACTATGTTTACACACACACAGAGCAGTGACTATGTTTACAGACACACACACACAGCAGTGACTATGTTTACACACACACACACACACACAAAGCAGTGAATATGTTTACACACACACACAGCAGTGACTATGTTTACACACAAACACACACAGCAGTGACTATGTTCACACACACACACAGAGCAGTGACTATGTTTACACACACACACACACACACAGAGCAGTGACTATGTTTACACACACACACACACAGAGCAGTGACTATGTTTACACACACACACAGAGCAGTGACTATGTTTACACACACACACAGCAGTGACTATGTTTACACACACACACACACACACAGCAGTGACTATGTTAACACACACACACACACACAGCAGTGACTATGTTCACACACACACACAGCAGTGACTATGTTTACTTACACACACACACAGCAGTGACTATGTTTACACACACACACACAGCAGTGACTATGTTTACACACACACACACACAGCAGTGACTATGTTTACTTACACACACACACAGCAGTGACTATGTTTACACACACACACACACACAGCAGTGAATTTGTTTACACACACACACACAGCAGTGACTATATTTACACACTCACACACAGAGCAGTGACTACGTTTACACACACACACACACAGCAGTGACTATGTTTACACACACACAGCAGTGACTATGTTTACACACACACACACACAGAGCAGTGACTATGTTTACACACACACAGAGCAGTGACTATGTTTACAGACACACACACACAGCAGTGACTATGTTTACACACACACACACACACACAAAGCAGTGAATATGTTTACACACACACACAGCAGTGACTATGTTTACACACAAACACACACAGCAGTGACTATGTTCACACACACACACAGAGCAGTGACTATGTTTACACACACACACACACACACAGAGCAGTGACTATGTTTACACACACACACACACAGAGCAGTGACTATGTTTACACACACACACAGAGCAGTGACTATGTTTACACACACACACAGCAGTGACTATGTTTACACACACACACACACACACAGCAGTGACTATGTTAACACACACACACACACACAGCAGTGACTATGTTCACACACACACACAGCAGTGACTATGTTTACTTACACACACACACAGCAGTGACTATGTTTACACACACACACACAGCAGTGACTATGTTTACACACACACACACACAGCAGTGACTATGTTTACTTACACACACACACAGCAGTGACTATGTTTACACACACACACAGCAGTGACTATGTTTACTTACACACAAACACAGCAGTGACTATGTTTACACACACACACACACACAGCAGTGACTATGTTTACACACACACACACAGAGCAGTGACTATGTTTACACACAAACACACACACACAGCAGTGACTATGTTTACACACACACACACACAGCAGTGACTATGTTTACACACACACACACACACAGCAGTGACTATGTTTACACACACACACACAGAGCAGTGACTATGTTTACACACACACACACACACACAGCAGTGACTATGTTTACACACACACACAGCAGTGACTATGTTTACACACACACACACACAGCAGTGACTATGTTTACTTACACACAAACACAGCAGTGACTATGTTTACACACACACACACACACAGCAGTGACTATGTTTACACACACACACACAGAGCAGTGACTATGTTTACACACACACACACACACAGCAGTGACTATGTTACACAGACACACACAGCAGTGACTATGTTTACACACACACACACAGCAGTGACTATGTTTACACACACACACACACAGCAGTGACTATGTTTACTTACACACAAACACAGCAGTGACTATGTTTACACACACACACACACAGCAGTGACTATGTTTACACACACACACACAGAGCAGTGACTATGTTTACACACACACACACACAGAGCAGTGACTATGTTTACACACACACACACACACAGCAGTGACTATGTTTACACACACAGAGCAGTGACTATGTTTACACACACACACACACAGCAGTGACTATGTTACACACACAAACACACCGAGCAGTGATTATGTTTACACACACACACACACACAGAGCAGTGACTATGTTTACACACACACACACAGCAGTGACTATGTTTACACCCACACACACACAGCAGTGACTATGTTTACACACACACACACACACAGAGCAGTGAATATGTTTACACACACACACACACACACAGAGCAGTGACTATGTTTACATACACACACACACAGCAGTGACTATGTTTACACACACACACACACAGCAGTGACTATGTTTACACACACACAGCAGTGACTATGTTTACACACACACACACAGCAGTGAATTTGTTTACACACACACACTGCAGTGACTATGTTTACACACTCACACACACAGAGCAGTGACTACGTTTACACACACACACACACAGCAGTGACTATGTTTACACACACACAGCAGTGACTATGTTTACACACACACACACACACAGAGCAGTGACTATGTTTACACACACACAGAGCAGTGACTATGTTTACAGACACACACACACAGCAGTGACGATGTTTACACACACACACACACACACACAGCAGTGACTATGTTTACACACACAAACACACACAGAGCAGTGAATATGTTTACACACACACAGCAGTGACTATGTTTACACACACACACACACAGCAGTGACTATGTTCACACACACACACAGAGCAGTGACTATGTTTACACACACACACACACACAGAGCAGTGACTATGTTTACACACACACACACACACAGAGCAGTGACTATGTTTACACACACAGAGCAGTGACTATGTTTACACACACACACAGCAGTGACTATGTTTACACACACACAGACACAGCAGTGACTATGTTTAAAGACACACAGACACAACAGTGACTATGTTTACACACACACACACACACAGAGCAGTGACTATGTTACACACACACACAGAGCAGTGACTATGTTTACAGACTCACACACACAGCAGTGACTATGTTTACACACACACACACACAGAGCAGTGACTATGTTTACGCACACGCACACACAGAGCAGTGACTATGTTTACACACACACACAGAGCAGTGACTCTGTTTACACACACACAGCAGTGACTATGTTTACACACACAAACAGAGCAGTGTCTATGTTACACACACACACACAGCAGTGACTATGTTTACACACACACACACACACACAGAGCAGTGACTATGTTTACACACACACACACACAGCAGTGACTATGTTACACACACAAACACACAGAGCAGTGATTATGTTTACACACACACACACACACAGAGCAGTGACTATGTTTACACACACACACAGCAGTGACTATGTTTACACCCACACACACACACAGCAGTGACTATGTTTACACACACACACACACACAGCAGTGACTATGTTTACACACACACACACACACACAGAGCAGTGACTATGTTTACATACACAGACACACAGCAGTGACTATGTTTACACACACACACACACAGCAGTGACTATGTTTACACACACACACACACACACAGCAGTGCATTTGTTTACACACACACACACAGCAGTGACTATATTTACACACTCACACACACAGAGCAGTGACTACGTTTACACACACACACACACAGCAGTGACTATGTTTACACACACACAGCAGTGACTATGTTTACACACACACACACACAGAGCAGTGACTATGTTTACACACACACAGAGCAGTGACTATGTTTACAGACACACACACACAGCAGTGACTATGTTTACACACACACACACACACACAAAGCAGTGAATATGTTTACACACACACACAGCAGTGACTATGTTTACACACAAACACACACAGCAGTGACTATGTTCACACACACACACAGAGCAGTGACTATGTTTACACACACACACACACACACAGAGCAGTGACTATGTTTACACACACACACACACAGAGCAGTGACTATGTTTACACACACACACAGAGCAGTGACTATGTTTACACACACGCACAGCAGTGACTATGTTTACACACACACACACACACACAGCAGTGACTATGTTAACACACACACACACACACAGCAGTGACTATGTTCACACACACACACAGCAGTGACTATGTTTACTTACACACACACACAGCAGTGACTATGTTTACACACACACACACACACAGCAGTGACTATGTTTACACACACACACACACAGCAGTGACTATGTTTACTTACACACACACAGCAGTGACTATGTTTACACACACACACAGCAGTGACTATGTTTACTTACACACAAACACAGCAGTGACTATGTTTACACACACACACACACACAGCAGTGACTATGTTTACACACACACACACAGAGCAGTGACTATGTTTACACACACACACACACACACAGCAGTGACTATGTTTACACACACACACACACAGCAGTGACTATGTTTACACACACACACACACAGCAGTGACTATGTTTACTTACACACAAACACAGCAGTGACTATGTTTACACACACACACACACACAGCAGTGACTATGTTTACACACACACACACAGAGCAGTGACTATGTTTACACACACACACACACACAGCAGTGACTATGTTACACAGACACACACAGCAGTGACTATGTTTACACACACACACACAGCAGTGACTATGTTTACACACACACACACAGCAGTGACTATGTTTACTTACACACAAACACAGCAGTGACTATGTTTACACACACACACACACACAGCAGTGACTATGTTTACACACACACACACAGAGCAGTGACTATGTTTACACACACACACACACAGAGCAGTGACTATGTTTACACACACACACACACACACAGCAGTGACTATGTTTACACACACAGAGCAGTGACTATGTTTACACACACACACACACAGCAGTGACTATGTTACACACACAAACACACCGAGCAGTGATTATGTTTACACACACACACACACACACAGAGCAGTGACTATGTTTACACGCACACACACAGCAGTGACTATGTTTACACCCACACACACACAGCAGTGACTATGTTTACACACACACACACACACAGAGCAGTGAATATGTTTACACACACACACACACACACACAGAGCAGTGACTATGTTTACATACACACACACACAGCAGTAACTATGTTTACACACACACACACACAGCAGTGACTATGTTTACACACACACAGCAGTGACTATGTTTACACACACACACACACAGCAGTGAATTTGTTTACACACACACACTGCAGTGACTATGTTTACACACTCACACACACAGAGCAGTGACTACGTTTACACACACACACACACAGCAGTGACTATGTTTACACACACACAGCAGTGACTATGTTTACACACACACACACACAGAGAGCAGTGACTATGTTTACACACACACAGAGCAGTGACTATGTTTACACACACACACACACACAGAGCAGTGACTATGTTTACACACACACACACACACAGAGCAGTGACTATGTTTACACCCACAGAGCAGTGACTATGTTTACACACACACACAGCAGTGACTATGTTTACACACACACAGACACAGCAGTGACTATGTTTAAAGACACACAGACACAACAGTGACTATGTTTACACACACACACACACACAGAGCAGTGACTATGTTACACACACACACAGAGCAGTGACTATGTTTACAGACTCACACACACAGCAGTGACTATGTTTACACACACACACACACAGAGCAGTGACTATGTTTACGCACACGCACACACAGAGCAGTGACTATGTTTACACACACACACAGAGCAGTGACTCTGTTTACACACACACAGCAGTGACTATGTTTACACACACAAACAGAGCAGTGTCTATGTTACACAAACACACACAGCAGTGACTATGTTTACACACACACACACACACACAGAGCAGTGACTATGTTTACACACACACACACACAGCAGTGACTATGTTACACACACAAACACACAGAGCAGTGATTATGTTTACACACACACACACACACAGAGCAGTGACTATGTTTACACACACACACAGCAGTGACTATGTTTACACCCACACACACACACAGCAGTGACTATGTTTACACACACACACACACACAGCAGTGACTATGTTTACACACACACACACACACACAGAGCAGTGACTATGTTTACATACACAGACACACAGCAGTGACTATGTTTACACACACACACACACACAGCAGTGACTATGTTTACACACACACACACACACACAGCAGTGAATTTGTTTACACACACACACACAGCAGTGACTATATTTACACACTCACACACACAGAGCAGTGACTACGTTTACACACACACACACACAGCAGTGACTATGTTTACACACACACAGCAGTGACTATGTTTACACACACACACACACAGAGCAGTGACTATGTTTACACACACACAGAGCAGTGACTATGTTTACAGACACACACACACAGCAGTGACTATGTTTACACACACACACAAAGCAGTGAATATGTTTACACACACACACAGCAGTGACTATGTTTACACACAAACACACACAGCAGTGACTATGTTCACACACACACACAGAGCAGTGACTATGTTTACACACACACACAGAGCAGTGACTATGTTTACACACACACACACACAGAGCAGTGACTATGTTTACACACACACACAGAGCAGTGACTATGTTTACACACACACACAGCAGTGACTATGTTTACACACACACACACACACACAGCAGTGACTATGTTAACACACACACACACACAGCAGTGACTATGTTCACACACACACACAGCAGTGACTATGTTTACTTACACACACACACAGCAGTGACTATGTTTACACACACACACACACACAGCAGTGACTATGTTTACACACACACACACACAGCAGTGACTATGTTTACTTACACACACACACAGCAGTGACTATGTTTACACACACACACAGCAGTGACTATGTTTACTTACACACAAACACAGCAGTGACTATGTTTACACACACACACACACACAGCAGTGACTATGTTTACACACACACACACAGAGCAGTGACTATGTTTACACACACACACACACACACAGCAGTGACTATGTTTACACACACACACACACACAGCAGTGACTATGTTTACACACACACACACACAGCAGTGACTATGTTTACTTACACACAAACACAGCAGTGACTATGTTTACACACACACACACACACAGCAGTGACTATGTTTACACACACACACACAGAGCAGTGACTATGTTTACACACACACACACACACAGCAGTGACTATGTTACACAGACACACACAGCAGTGACTATGTTTACACACACACACACAGCAGTGACTATGTTTACACACACACACACACAGCAGTGACTATGTTTACTTACACACAAACACAGCAGTGACTATGTTTACACACACACACACACACACAGCAGTGACTATGTTTACACACACACACACAGAGCAGTGACTATGTTTACACACACACACACACAGAGCAGTGACTATGTTTACACACACACACACACACACAGCAGTGACTATGTTTACACACACAGAGCAGTGACTATGTTTACACACACACACACACAGCAGTGACTATGTTACACACACAAACACACCGAGCCGTGATTATGTTTACACACACACACACACACACAGAGCAGTGACTATGTTTACACACACACACACAGCAGTGACTATGTTTACACCCACACACACACAGCAGTGACTATGTTTACACACACACACACACAGCAGTGACTATGTTTACACACACACACACACACACAGAGCAGTGACTATGTTTACATACACACACACACAGCAGTGACTATGTTTACACACACACACACACAGCAGTGACTATGTTTACACACACACACACACAGCAGTGACTATGTTTACTTACACACAAACACAGCAGTGACTATGTTTACACACACACACACACAGCAGTGACTATGTTTACACACACACACACACAGCAGTGAATTTGTTTACACACACACACTGCAGTCACTATGTTTACACACTCACACACACAGAGCAGTGACTATGTTTACACACACACACAGCAGTGACTATGTTTACACACACACACAGCAGTGAATTTGTTTACACACACACACTGCAGTGACTATGTTTACACACTCACACACACAGAGCAGTGACTACGTTTACACACACACACACAGCAGTGACTATGTTTACACACACACAGCAGTGACTATGTTTACACACACACACACACACAGAGCAGTGACTATGTTTACACACACACAGAGCAGTGACTATGTTTACAGACACACACACACAGCAGTGACGATGTTTACACACACACACACACACACAGCAGTGACTATGTTTACACACACAAACACACACAGAGCAGTGAATATGTTTACACACACACACAGCAGTGACTATGTTTACACACACACACACACAGCAGTGACTATGTTCACACACACACACAGAGCAGTGACTATGTTTACACACACACACACACAGAGCAGTGACTATGTTTACACACACACACACAGAGCAGTGACTATGTTTACACACACAGAGCAGTGACTATGTTTACACACACACACAGCAGTGACTATGTTTACACACACACAGACACAGCAGTGACTATGTTTAAAGACACACAGACACAACAGTGACTATGTTTACACACACACACACACACAGAGCAGTGACTATGTTACACACACACACAGAGCAGTGACTATGTTTACAGACTCACACACACAGCAGTGACTATGTTTACACACACACACACACAGAGCAGTGACTATGTTTACGCACACGCACACACAGAGCAGTGACTATGTTTACACACACACACAGAGCAGTGACTCTGTTTACACACACACAGCAGTGACTATGTTTACACACACAAACAGAGCAGTGTCTATGTTACACACACACACACAGCAGTGACTATGTTTACACACACACACACACACACAGAGCAGTGACTATGTTTACACACACACACACACAGCAGTGACTATGTTACACACACAAACACACAGAGCAGTGATTATGTTTACACACACACACACACACAGAGCAGTGACTATGTTCACACACACACACAGCAGTGACTATGTTTACTTACACACACACACAGCAGTGACTATGTTTACACACACACACACAGCAGTGACTATGTTTACACACACACACACACAGCAGTGACTATGTTTACTTACACACACACACAGCAGTGACTATGTTTACACACACACACAGCAGTGACTATGTTTACTTACACACAAACACAGCAGTGACTATGTTTACACACACACACACACACAGCAGTGACTATGTTTACACACACACACACAGAGCAGTGACTATGTTTACACACAAACACACACACACAGCAGTGACTATGTTTACACACACACACACACAGCAGTGACTATGTTTACACACACACACACACACAGCAGTGACTATGTTTACACACACACACACAGAGCAGTGACTATGTTTACACACACACACACACACACAGCAGTGACTATGTTTACACACACACACACACAGCAGTGACTATGTTTACACACACACACACACAGCAGTGACTATGTTTACTTACACACAAACACAGCAGTGACTATGTTTACACACACACACACACACAGCAGTGACTATGTTTACACACACACACACAGAGCAGTGACTATGTTTACACACACACACACACACAGCAGTGACTATGTTACACAGACACACACAGCAGTGACTATGTTTACACACACACACACAGCAGTGACTATGTTTACACACACACACACACAGCAGTGACTATGTTTACTTACACACAAACACAGCAGTGACTATGTTTACACACACACACACACAGCAGTGACTATGTTTACACACACACACACAGAGCAGTGACTATGTTTACACACACACACACACAGAGCAGTGACTATGTTTACACACACACACACACACAGCAGTGACTATGTTTACACACACAGAGCAGTGACTATGTTTACACACACACACACACAGCAGTGACTATGTTACACACACAAACACACCGAGCAGTGATTATGTTTACACACACACACACACACAGAGCAGTGACTATGTTTACACACACACACACAGCAGTGACTATGTTTACACCCACACACACACAGCAGTGACTATGTTTACACACACACACACACACAGAGCAGTGAATATGTTTACACACACACACACACACAGAGCAGTGACTATGTTTACATACACACACACACAGCAGTGACTATGTTTACACACACACACACACAGCAGTGACTATGTTTACACACACACAGCAGTGACTATGTTTACACACACACACACAGCAGTGAATTTGTTTACACACACACACTGCAGTGACTATGTTTACACACTCACACACACAGAGCAGTGACTACGTTTACACACACACACACACAGCAGTGACTATGTTTACACACACACAGCAGTGACTATGTTTACACACACACACACACACAGAGCAGTGACTATGTTTACACACACACAGAGCAGTGACTATGTTTACAGACACACACACACAGCAGTGACGATGTTTACACACACACACACACACACAGCAGTGACTATGTTTACACACACAAACACACACAGAGCAGTGAATATGTTTACACACACACAGCAGTGACTATGTTTACACACACACACACACAGCAGTGACTATGTTCACACACACACACAGAGCAGTGACTATGTTTACACACACACACACACACAGAGCAGTGACTATGTTTACACACACACACACACACAGAGCAGTGACTATGTTTACACACACAGAGCAGTGACTATGTTTACACACACACACAGCAGTGACTATGTTTACACACACACAGACACAGCAGTGACTATGTTTAAAGACACACAGACACAACAGTGACTATGTTTACACACACACACACACACAGAGCAGTGACTATGTTACACACACACACAGAGCAGTGACTATGTTTACAGACTCACACACACAGCAGTGACTATGTTTACACACACACACACACAGAGCAGTGACTATGTTTACGCACACGCACACACAGAGCAGTGACTATGTTTACACACACACACAGAGCAGTGACTCTGTTTACACACACACAGCAGTGACTATGTTTACACACACAAACAGAGCAGTGTCTATGTTACACACACACACACAGCAGTGACTATGTTTACACACACACACACACACACAGAGCAGTGACTATGTTTACACACACACACACACAGCAGTGACTATGTTACACACACAAACACACAGAGCAGTGATTATGTTTACACACACACACACACACAGAGCAGTGACTATGTTTACACACACACACAGCAGTGACTATGTTTACACCCACACACACACACAGCAGTGACTATGTTTACACACACACACACACACAGCAGTGACTATGTTTACACACACACACACACACACAGAGCAGTGACTATGTTTACATACACAGACACACAGCAGTGACTATGTTTACACACACACACACACAGCAGTGACTATGTTTACACACACACACACACACACAGCAGTGCATTTGTTTACACACACACACACAGCAGTGACTATATTTACACACTCACACACACAGAGCAGTGACTACGTTTACACACACACACACACAGCAGTGACTATGTTTACACACACACAGCAGTGACTATGTTTACACACACACACACACAGAGCAGTGACTATGTTTACACACACACAGAGCAGTGACTATGTTTACAGACACACACACACAGCAGTGACTATGTTTACACACACACACACACACACAAAGCAGTGAATATGTTTACACACACACACAGCAGTGACTATGTTTACACACAAACACACACAGCAGTGACTATGTTCACACACACACACAGAGCAGTGACTATGTTTACACACACACACAGAGCAGTGACTATGTTTACACACACACACACACAGAGCAGTGACTATGTTTACACACACACACAGAGCAGTGACTATGTTTACACACACACACAGCAGTGACTATGTTTACACACACACACACACACACAGCAGTGACTATGTTAACACACACACACACACACAGCAGTGACTATGTTCACACACACACACAGCAGTGACTATGTTTACTTACACACACACACAGCAGTGACTATGTTTACACACACACACACACACAGCAGTGACTATGTTTACACACACACACACACAGCAGTGACTATGTTTACTTACACACACACACAGCAGTGACTATGTTTACACACACACACAGCAGTGACTATGTTTACTTACACACAAACACAGCAGTGACTATGTTTACACACACACACACACACAGCAGTGACTATGTTTACACACACACACACAGAGCAGTGACTATGTTTACACACACACACACACACACAGCAGTGACTATGTTTACACACACACACACACACAGCAGTGACTATGTTTACACACACACACACACAGCAGTGACTATGTTTACTTACACACAAACACAGCAGTGACTATGTTTACACACACACACACACACAGCAGTGACTATGTTTACACACACACACACAGAGCAGTGACTATGTTTACACACACACACACACACAGCAGTGACTATGTTACACAGACACACACAGCAGTGACTATGTTTACACACACACACACAGCAGTGACTATGTTTACACACACACACACACAGCAGTGACTATGTTTACTTACACACAAACACAGCAGTGACTATGTTTACACACACACACACACACACAGCAGTGACTATGTTTACACACACACACACAGAGCAGTGACTATGTTTACACACACACACACACAGAGCAGTGACTATGTTTACACACACACACACACACACAGCAGTGACTATGTTTACACACACAGAGCAGTGACTATGTTTACACACACACACACACAGCAGTGACTATGTTACACACACAAACACACCGAGCAGTGATTATGTTTACACACACACACACACACACAGAGCAGTGACTATGTTTACACACACACACACAGCAGTGACTATGTTTACACCCACACACACACAGCAGTGACTATGTTTACACACACACACACACAGCAGTGACTATGTTTACACACACACACACACACACAGAGCAGTGACTATGTTTACATACACACACACACAGCAGTGACTATGTTTACACACACACACACACAGCAGTGACTATGTTTACACACACACACACACAGCAGTGACTATGTTTACTTACACACAAACACAGCAGTGACTATGTTTACACACACACACACACAGCAGTGACTATGTTTACACACACACACACACAGCAGTGAATTTGTTTACACACACACACTGCAGTCACTATGTTTACACACTCACACACACAGAGCAGTGACTATGTTTACACACACACACAGCAGTGACTATGTTTACACACACACACAGCAGTGAATTTGTTTACACACACACACTGCAGTGACTATGTTTACACACTCACACACACAGAGCAGTGACTACGTTTACACACACACACACAGCAGTGACTATGTTTACACACACACAGCAGTGACTATGTTTACACACACACACACACACAGAGCAGTGACTATGTTTACACACACACAGAGCAGTGACTATGTTTACAGACACACACACACAGCAGTGACGATGTTTACACACACACACACACACACAGCAGTGACTATGTTTACACACACAAACACACACAGAGCAGTGAATATGTTTACACACACACACAGCAGTGACTATGTTTACACACACACACACACAGCAGTGACTAAGTTCACACACACACACAGAGCAGTGACTATGTTTACACACACACACACACAGAGCAGTGACTATGTTTACACACACACACACAGAGCAGTGACTATGTTTACACACACAGAGCAGTGACTATGTTTACACACACACACAGCAGTGACTATGTTTACACACACACAGACACAGCAGTGACTATGTTTAAAGACACACAGACACAACAGTGACTATGTTTACACACACACACACACACACAGAGCAGTGACTATGTTACACACACACACAGAGCAGTGACTATGTTTACAGACTCACACACACAGCAGTGACTATGTTTACACACACACACACACAGAGCAGTGACTATGTTTACGCACACGCACACACAGAGCAGTGACTATGTTTACACACACACACAGAGCAGTGACTCTGTTTACACACACACAGCATTGACTATGTTTACACACACAAACAGAGCAGTGTCTATGTTACACACACACACACAGCAGTGACTATGTTTACACACACACACACACACACAGAGCAGTGACTATGTTTACACACACACACACACAGCAGTGACTATGTTACACACACAAACACACAGAGCAGTGATTATGTTTACACACACACACACACACAGAGCAGTGACTATGTTTACACACACACACAGCAGTGACTATGTTTACACCCACACACACACACAGCAGTGACTATGTTTACACACACACACACACAGCAGTGACTATGTTTACACACACACACACACGCACAGAGCAGTGACTATGTTGACATACACAGACACACAGCAGTGACTATGTTTACACACACACACAGCAGTGACTATGTTTACACACACACACACACACACAGCAGTGAATTTGTTTACACACACACACACAGCAGTGACTATATTTACACACTCACACACACAGAGCAGTGACTACGTTTACACACACACACACACAGCAGTGACTATGTTTACACACACACAGCAGTGACTATGTTTACACACACACACACACAGAGCAGTGACTATGTTTACACACACACAGAGCAGTGACTATGTTTACAGACACACACACACAGCAGTGACTATGTTTACACACACACACACACACACAAAGCAGTGAATATGTTTACACACACACACAGCAGTGACTATGTTTACACACAAACACACACAGCAGTGACTATGTTCACACACACACACAGAGCAGTGACTATGTTTACACACACACACACACACACAGAGCAGTGACTATGTTTACACACACACACACACAGAGCAGTGACTATGTTTACACACACACACAGAGCAGTGACTATGTTTACACACACACACAGCAGTGACTATGTTTACACACACACACACACACACAGCAGTGACTATGTTAACACACACACACACACACAGCAGTGACTATGTTCACACACACACACAGCAGTGACTATGTTTACTTACACACACACAAAGCAGTGACTATGTTTACACACACACACACAGCAGTGACTATGTTTACACACACACACACACAGCAGTGACTATGTTTACTTACACACACACACAGCAGTGACTATGTTTACACACACACACACACACAGCAGTGAATTTGTTTACACACACACACACAGCAATGACTATATTTACACACTCACACACAGAGCAGTGACTACGTTTACACACACACACACACAGCAGTGACTATGTTTACACACACACAGCAGTGACTATGTTTACACACACACACACACAGAGCAGTGACTATGTTTACACACACACAGAGCAGTGACTATGTTTACAGACACACACACACAGCAGTGACTATGTTTACACACACACACACACACACAAAGCAGTGAATATGTTTACACACACACACAGCAGTGACTATGTTTACACACAAACACACACAGCAGTGACTATGTTCACACACACACACAGAGCAGTGACTATGTTTACACACACACACACACACACAGAGCAGTGACTATGTTTACACACACACACACACAGAGCAGTGACTATGTTTACACACACACACAGAGCAGTGACTATGTTTACACACACACACAGCAGTGACTATGTTTACACACACACACACAGCAGTGACTATGTTAACACACACACACACACACAGCAGTGACTATGTTCACACACACACACAGCAGTGACTATGTTTACTTACACACACACACAGCAGTGACTATGTTTACACACACACACACAGCAGTGACTATGTTTACACACACACACACACAGCAGTGACTATGTTTACTTACACACACACACAGCAGTGACTATGTTTACACACACACACAGCAGTGACTATGTTTACTTACACACAAACACAGCAGTGACTATGTTTACACACACACACACACACAGCAGTGACTATGTTTACACACACACACACAGAGCAGTGACTATGTTTACACACAAACACACACACACAGCAGTGACTATGTTTACACACACACACACACAGCAGTGACTATGTTTACACACACACACACACACAGCAGTGACTATGTTTACACACACACACACAGAGCAGTGACTATGTTTACACACACACACACACACACAGCAGTGACTATGTTTACACACACACACACACAGCAGTGACTATGTTTACACACACACACACACAGCAGTGACTATGTTTACTTACACACAAACACAGCAGTGACTATGTTTACACACACACACACACACAGCAGTGACTATGTTTACACACACACACACAGAGCAGTGACTATGTTTACACACACACACACACACAGCAGTGACTATGTTACACAGACACACATAGCAGTGACTATGTTTACACACACACACACAGCAGTGACTATGTTTACACACACACACACACAGCAGTGACTATGTTTACTTACACACAAACACAGCAGTGACTATGTTTACACACACACACACACAGCAGTGACTATGTTTACACACACACACACAGAGCAGTGACTATGTTTACACACACACACACACAGAGCAGTGACTATGTTTACACACACACACACACACAGCAGTGACTATGTTTACACACACAGAGCAGTGACTATGTTTACACACACACACACACAGCAGTGACTATGTTACACACACAAACACACCGAGCAGTGATTATGTTTACACACACACACACACACAGAGCAGTGACTATGTTTACACACACACACACAGCAGTGACTATGTTTACACCCACACACACACAGCAGTGACTATGTTTACACACACACACACACACAGAGCAGTGAATATGTTTACACACACACACACACACACAGAGCAGTGACTATGTTTACATACACACACACACAGCAGTGACTATGTTTACACACACACACACACAGCAGTGACTATGTTTACACACACACAGCAGTGACTATGTTTACACACACACACACAGCAGTGAATTTGTTTACACACACACACTGCAGTGACTATGTTTACACACTCACACACACAGAGCAGTGACTACGTTTACACACACACACACACAGCAGTGACTATGTTTACACACACACAGCAGTGACTATGTTTACACACACACACACA
Source organism: Scyliorhinus torazame (assembly GCF_047496885.1). NCBI lineage: Eukaryota > Metazoa > Chordata > Chondrichthyes > Carcharhiniformes > Scyliorhinidae > Scyliorhinus > Scyliorhinus torazame. The sequence continues at coordinate 11,102,878 of NC_092715.1, forward strand.
CACAGAGCAGTGACTATGTTTACACACACACAGAGCAGTGACTATGTTTACAGACACACACACACAGCAGTGACGATGTTTACACACACACACACACACACACAGCAGTGACTATGTTTACACACACAAACACACACAGAGCAGTGAATATGTTTACACACACACAGCAGTGACTATGTTTACACACACACACACACAGCAGTGACTATGTTCACACACACACACAGAGCAGTGACTATGTTTACACACACACACACACACAGAGCAGTGACTATGTTTACACACACACACACACACAGAGCAGTGACTATGTTTACACACACAGAGCAGTGACTATGTTTACACACACACACAGCAGTGACTATGTTTGCACACACACAGACACAGCAGTGACTATGTTTAAAGACACACAGACACAACAGTGACTATGTTTACACACACACACACACACAGAGCAGTGACTATGTTACACACACACACAGAGCAGTGACTATGTTTACAGACTCACACACACAGCAGTGACTATGTTTACACACACACACACACAGAGCAGTGACTATGTTTACGCACACGCACACACAGAGCAGTGACTATGTTTACACACACACACAGAGCAGTGACTCTGTTTACACACACACAGCAGTGACTATGTTTACACACACAAACAGAGCAGTGTCTATGTTACACACACACACACAGCAGTGACTATGTTTACACACACACACACACACACAGAGCAGTGACTATGTTTACACACACACACACACAGCAGTGACTATGTTACACACACAAACACACAGAGCAGTGATTATGTTTACACACACACACACACACAGAGCAGTGACTATGTTTACACACACACACAGCAGTGACTATGTTTACACCCACACACACACACAGCAGTGACTATGTTTACACACACACACACACACAGCAGTGACTATGTTTACACACACACACACACACACAGAGCAGTGACTATGTTTACATACACAGACACACAGCAGTGACTATGTTTACACACACACACACACAGCAGTGACTATGTTTACACACACACACACACACACAGCAGTGCATTTGTTTACACACACACACACAGCAGTGACTATATTTACACACTCACACACACAGAGCAGTGACTACGTTTACACACACACACACACAGCAGTGACTATGTTTACACACACACAGCAGTGACTATGTTTACACACACACACACACAGAGCAGTGACTATGTTTACACACACACAGAGCAGTGACTATGTTTACAGACACACACACACAGCAGTGACTATGTTTACACACACACACACACACACAAAGCAGTGAATATGTTTACACACACACACAGCAGTGACTATGTTTACACACAAACACACACAGCAGTGACTATGGTCACACACACACACAGAGCAGTGACTATGTTTACACACACACACACACACACAGAGCAGTGACTATGTTTACACACACACACACACAGAGCAGTGACTATGTTTACACACACACACAGAGCAGTGACTATGTTTACACACACGCACAGCAGTGACTATGTTTACACACACACACACACACACAGCAGTGACTATGTTAACACACACACACACACACAGCAGTGACTATGTTCACACACACACACAGCAGTGACTATGTTTACTTACACACACACACAGCAGTGACTATGTTTACACACACACACACACACAGCAGTGACTATGTTTACACACACACACACACAGCAGTGACTATGTTTACTTACACACACACAGCAGTGACTATGTTTACACACACACACAGCAGTGACTATGTTTACTTACACACAAACACAGCAGTGACTATGTTTACACACACACACACACACAGCAGTGACTATGTTTACACACACACACACAGAGCAGTGACTATGTTTACACACACACACACACACACAGCAGTGACTATGTTTACACACACACACACACAGCAGTGACTATGTTTACACACACACACACACAGCAGTGACTATGTTTACTTACACACAAACACAGCAGTGACTATGTTTACACACACACACACACACAGCAGTGACTATGTTTACACACACACACACAGAGCAGTGACTATGTTTACACACACACACACACACAGCAGTGACTATGTTACACAGACACACACAGCAGTGACTATGTTTACACACACACACACAGCAGTGACTATGTTTACACACACACACACAGCAGTGACTATGTTTACTTACACACAAACACAGCAGTGACTATGTTTACACACACACACACACACAGCAGTGACTATGTTTACACACACACACACAGAGCAGTGACTATGTTTACACACACACACACACAGAGCAGTGACTATGTTTACACACACACACACACACACAGCAGTGACTATGTTTACACACACAGAGCAGTGACTATGTTTACACACACACACACACAGCAGTGACTATGTTACACACACAAACACACCGAGCAGTGATTATGTTTACACACACACACACACACACAGAGCAGTGACTATGTTTACACGCACACACACAGCAGTGACTATGTTTACACCCACACACACACAGCAGTGACTATGTTTACACACACACACACACACAGAGCAGTGAATATGTTTACACACACACACACACACACACAGAGCAGTGACTATGTTTACATACACACACACACAGCAGTAACTATGTTTACACACACACACACACAGCAGTGACTATGTTTACACACACACAGCAGTGACTATGTTTACACACACACACACACAGCAGTGAATTTGTTTACACACACACACTGCAGTGACTATGTTTACACACTCACACACACAGAGCAGTGACTACGTTTACACACACACACACACAGCAGTGACTATGTTTACACACACACAGCAGTGACTATGTTTACACACACACACACACAGAGAGCAGTGACTATGTTTACACACACACAGAGCAGTGACTATGTTTACACACACACACACACACAGAGCAGTGACTATGTTTACACACACACACACACACAGAGCAGTGACTATGTTTACACCCACAGAGCAGTGACTATGTTTACACACACACACAGCAGTGACTATGTTTACACACACACAGACACAGCAGTGACTATGTTTAAAGACACACAGACACAACAGTGACTATGTTTACACACACACACACACACAGAGCAGTGACTATGTTACACACACACACAGAGCAGTGACTATGTTTACAGACTCACACACACAGCAGTGACTATGTTTACACACACACACACACAGAGCAGTGACTATGTTTACGCACACGCACACACAGAGCAGTGACTATGTTTACACACACACACAGAGCAGTGACTCTGTTTACACACACACAGCAGTGACTATGTTTACACACACAAACAGAGCAGTGTCTATGTTACACAAACACACACAGCAGTGACTATGTTTACACACACACACACACACACAGAGCAGTGACTATGTTTACACACACACACACACAGCAGTGACTATGTTACACACACAAACACACAGAGCAGTGATTATGTTTACACACACACACACACACAGAGCAGTGACTATGTTTACACACACACACAGCAGTGACTATGTTTACACCCACACACACACACAGCAGTGACTATGTTTACACACACACACACACACAGCAGTGACTATGTTTACACACACACACACACACACAGAGCAGTGACTATGTTTACATACACAGACACACAGCAGTGACTATGTTTACACACACACACACACACAGCAGTGACTATGTTTACACACACACACACACACACAGCAGTGAATTTGTTTACACACACACACACAGCAGTGACTATATTTACACACTCACACACACAGAGCAGTGACTACGTTTACACACACACACACACAGCAGTGACTATGTTTACACACACACAGCAGTGACTATGTTTACACACACACACACACAGAGCAGTGACTATGTTTACACACACACAGAGCAGTGACTATGTTTACAGACACACACACACAGCAGTGACTATGTTTACACACACACACACACACAAAGCAGTGAATATGTTTACACACACACACAGCAGTGACTATGTTTACACACAAACACACACAGCAGTGACTATGTTCACACACACACACAGAGCAGTGACTATGTTTACACACACACACAGAGCAGTGACTATGTTTACACACACACACACACAGAGCAGTGACTATGTTTACACACACACACAGAGCAGTGACTATGTTTACACACACACACAGCAGTGACTATGTTTACACACACACACACACACACAGCAGTGACTATGTTAACACACACACACACACACAGCAGTGACTATGTTCACACACACACACAGCAGTGACTATGTTTACTTACACACACACACAGCAGTGACTATGTTTACACACACACACACACACAGCAGTGACTATGTTTACACACACACACACACAGCAGTGACTATGTTTACTTACACACACACACAGCAGTGACTATGTTTACACACACACACAGCAGTGACTATGTTTACTTACACACAAACACAGCAGTGACTATGTTTACACACACACACACACAGCAGTGACTATGTTTACACACACACACACAGAGCAGTGACTATGTTTACACACACACACACACAGCAGTGACTATGTTTACACACACACACACACACAGCAGTGACTATGTTTACACACACACACACACAGCAGTGACTATGTTTACTTACACACAAACACAGCAGTGACTATGTTTACACACACACACACACACAGCAGTGACTATGTTTACACACACACACACAGAGCAGTGACTATGTTTACACACACACACACACACAGCAGTGACTATGTTACACAGACACACACAGCAGTGACTATGTTTACACACACACACACAGCAGTGACTATGTTTACACACACACACACACAGCAGTGACTATGTTTACTTACACACAAACACAGCAGTGACTATGTTTACACACACACACACACACACAGCAGTGACTATGTTTACACACACACACACAGAGCAGTGACTATGTTTACACACACACACACACAGAGCAGTGACTATGTTACACACACAAACACACCGAGCAGTGATTATGTTTACACACACACACACACACACACAGAGCAGTGACTATGTTTACACACACACACAGCAGTGACTATGTTTACACCCACACACACACAGCAGTGACTATGTTTACACACACACACACACACAGAGCAGTGAATATGTTTACACACACACACACACACACAGAGCAGTGACTATGTTTACATACACACACACACAGCAGTGACTATGTTTACACACACACACACACAGCAGTGACTATGTTTACACACACACACACACAGCAGTGACTATGTTTACTTACACACAAACACAGCAGTGACTATGTTTACACACACACACACACAGCAGTGACTATGTTTACACACACACACACACAGCAGTGAATTTGTTTACACACACACACTGCAGTCACTATGTTTACACACTCACACACACAGAGCAGTGACTACGTTTACACACACACACACAGCAGTGACTATGTTTACACACACACAGCAGTGACTATGTTTACACACACACACACACAGAGAGCAGTGACTATGTTTACACACACACAGAGCAGTGACTATGTTTACAGACACACACACACAGCAGTGACGATGTTTACACACACACACACACACACAGCAGTGACTATGTTTACACACACAAACACACACAGAGCAGTGAATATGTTTACACACACACACAGCAGTGACTATGTTTACACACACACACACACAGCAGTGACTATGTTCACACACACACACAGAGCAGTGACTATGTTTACACACACACACACACACAGAGCAGTGACTATGTTTACACACACACACACACACAGAGCAGTGACTATGTTTACACACACAGAGCAGTGACTATGTTTACACACACACACAGCAGTGACTATGTTTACACACACACAGACACAGCAGTGACTATGTTTAAAGACACACAGACACAACAGTGACTATGTTTACACACACACACACACACAGAGCAGTGACTATGTTACACACACACACAGAGCAGTGACTATGTTTACAGACTCACACACACAGCAGTGACTATGTTTACACACACACACACACAGAGCAGTGACTATGTTTACGCACACGCACACACAGAGCAGTGACTATGTTTACACACACACACAGAGCAGTGACTCTGTTTACACACACACAGCAGTGACTATGTTTACACACACAAACAGAGCAGTGTCTATGTTACACACACACACACAGCAGTGACTATGTTTACACACACACACACACACAGAGCAGTGACTATGTTTACACACACACACACACAGCAGTGACTATGTTACACACACAAACACACAGAGCAGTGATTATGTTTACACACACACACACACACAGAGCAGTGACTATGTTTACACACACACACAGCAGTGACTATGTTTACACCCACACACACACACAGCAGTGACTATGTTTACACACACACACACACACACAGAGCAGTGACTATGTTTACATACACAGACACACAGCAGTGACTATGTTTACACACACACACACACACAGCAGTGACTGTGTTTACACACACACACACACACACACAGCAGTGAATTTGTTTACACACACACACACAGCAGTGACTATATTTACACACTCACACACATAGAGCAGTGACTACGTTTACACACACACACACACAGCAGTGACTATGTTTACACACACACAGCAGTGACTATGTTTACACACACACACACAGAGCAGTGACTATGTTTACACACACACAGAGCAGTGACTATGTTTACAGACACACACACAGCAGTGACTATGTTTACACACACACACACACACACAAAGCAGTGAATATGTTTACACACACACACAGCAGTGACTATGTTTACACACAAACACACACAGCAGTGACTATGTTCACACACACACACAGAGCAGTGACTATGTTTACACACACACACACACAGAGCAGTGACTATGTTTACACACACACACACACAGAGCAGTGACTATGTTTACACACACACACAGAGCAGTGACTATGTTTACACACACTCACAGCAGTGACTATGTTTACACACACACACACACACACACAGCAGTGACTATGTTAACACACACACACACACACAGCAGTGACTATGTTCACACACACACAGAGCAGTGACTATGTTTACACACACGCACACAGCAGTGACTATGTTTACACACACACAGACACAGCAGTGACTATGTTTACAGACACACAGACACAACAGTGACTATGTTTACACACACACACACACACAGAGCAGTGACTATGTTACACACACACACAGAGCAGTGACTATGTTTACAGACTCACACACACAGCAGTGACTATGTTTACACACACACACACACAGAGCAGTGACTATGTTTACGCACACGCACACACAGAGCAGTGACTATGTTTACACACACACACAGAGCAGTGACTCTGTTTACACACACACAGCAGTGACTATGTTTACACACACACACACAGAGCAGTGACTATGCTTACACACACACACACAGCAGTGACTATGTTACACACACAAACACACAGAGCAGTGATTATGTTTACACACACACACACACACAGAGCAGTGACTATGTTTACACACACACACAGCAGTGACTATGTTCACACCCACACACACACACAGCAGTGACTATGTTTACACACACACACACACACAGCAGTGACTATGTTTACACACACACACACACACACAGAGCAGTGACTATGTTTACATACACAGACACACAGCAGTGACTATGTTTACACACACACACACACACAGCAGTGACTATGTTTACACACACACACACACACACAGCAGTGAATTTGTTTACACACACACACACAGCAGTGACTATATTTACACACTCACACACACAGAGCAGTGACTACGTTTACACACACACACACACAGCAGTGACTATGTTTACACACACACAGCAGTGACTATGTTTACACACACACACACAGAGCAGTGACTATGTTTACACACACACAGAGCAGTGACTATGTTTACAGACACACACACACAGCAGTGACTATGTTTACACACACACACACACACAGAGCAGTGACTATGTTTACACACACACACAGCAGTGACTATGTTTACACACACACACACAGCAGTGACTATGTTCACACACACACACAGAGCAGTGACTATGTTTACACACACACACACACACAGAGCAGTGACTATGTTTACACCACACACACACAGAGCAGTGACTATGTTTACACACACACACAGAGCAGTGACTATGTTTACACACACACACAGCAGTGACTATGTTTACACACACACACACAGCAGTGACTATGTTAACACACACACACACACAGCAGTGACTATGTTCACACACACACACACACACACACAGAGCAGTGACTATGTTTACACACACGCACACAGCATTGACTATGTTTACACACACACAGACACAGCAGTGACTATGTTTACACACACACACACACACACAGAGCAGTGACTATGTTACACACACACACACAGAGCAGTGACTATGTTACACACACACACAGAGCAGTGACTATGTTTACACACTCACACACACAGCAGTGACTATGTTTACACACACACACACAGAGCAGTGACTATGTTTACACACACACACACATACAGCAGTGACTATGTTTACACACACACACACACAGCAGTGACTATGTTACACACACACACACACAGAGCAGTGACTATGTTTACAAACACACACATACAGCAGTGACTATGTTTACACACACACACACACACACACAGAGCAGTGACTATGTTTACACACCCACACACACACAGAGCAGGGACTATGTTTACACACACACACACACAGGGCAGGGACTATGTTTACACACACACACACACAGAGCAGTGGCTATGTTCACACACACACACACAGCAGTGACTATGTTCACTCACACACACAGCAGTGACTATGTTTACACACACACAGACACAGAGCAGTGACTATGTTTACACACACACACAGCAGTGACTATGTTTACACAAACACACACACAGCAGTGACTATGTTTACACACACACAGAGCAGTGATTATGTTTACACACACACACACACAGAGCAGTGACTATGTTTACACACACACACACAGAGCAGTGACTATGTTTACACACACACACACACAGCAGTGACTATGTTTACACACACACACACAGAGCAGTGACTATGTTTACTCACACACACACACATACACACAGAGCAGTGACTATGTTTACACGCGCACACACACAGAGCAGTGACTATGTTTACACACACACAGAGCAGTGACTATGTTTACACACACACACACAGCAGTGACTATGTTTACACACACACACACGCACAGCAGTGACTATGTTCACACACACACACACACAGAGCAGTGACTATGTTTACACACACACACAGCAGTGACTATGTTTACACACACACAGACACAGCAGTGACTATGTTTACAGACACACACACACAAGATTGACTATGTTTACACACGCACACACACACACACACAGAGCAGTGACTATGTTACACACACACACACAGCAGTGACTATGTTTACACACTCACACACACAGCAGTGACTATGTTTACACACACACACAGAGCAGTGACTATGTTTACACACACACATACAGCAGTGACGATGTTTACACACACAGCAGTGACTATGTTACACCCACACAGAGCAGTGACTATGTTTACACACACACACATACAGCAGTGACTATGTTTACACACACACACACACACACAGCAGTGACTATGTTTACACACCCACACACACACAGAGCACGGACTATGTTTACACACACATACACACACAGAGCAGGGACTATGTTTACACACACACACACAGAGCAGTGACTATGTTCACACACACACACAGAGCAGTGACTATGTTCACTCACACACACATCAGTGACTATGTTTACACACACACACACACACAGAGCAGTGACGATGTTTACACACACACACACAGCAGTGACTATGTTTACACAAACACACACACAGCAGTGACTATGTTTACACACACACACAGAGCAGTGACTTTGTTTACACACACACACAGAGCAGTGACTATGTTTACACACACACACAGAGCAGTGACTATGTTTACACACACACATACACAGCAGTGACTATGTTTACACACACACGCACACACAGAGCAGTGACTATGTTTACTCACACACACACACATACACACAGAGCAGTGACTATGTTCAGTCACACACACAGCAGTGACTATGTTTACACACACACACACACACAGCAGTGACTATGTTTACACACACACACACACAGCAGTGACTATGTTTACACACACACACACACAGCAGTGACTATGATTACTTACACACAAACACAGCAGTGACTATGTTTACACACACACACACACACAGCAGTGACTATGTTTACACACACACACACAGAGCAGTGACTATGTTTACACACACACACACACACAGCAGTGACTATGTTACACAGACACACACAGCAGTGACTATGTTTACACACACACACACAGCAGTGACTATGTTTACACACACACACACACACACAGCAGTGACTATGTTTACTTACACACAAACACAGCAGTGACTATGTTTACACACACACACACACAGCAGTGACTATGTTTACACACACACACACAGAGCAGTGACTATGTTTACACACACACACACAGAGCAGTGACTATGTTTACACACACACACACACACACACACACAGCAGTGACTATGTTTACACACACACACACACACAGAGCAGTGACTATGTTTACACACACACACACACAGCAGTGACTATGTTACACACACAAACACACCGAGCAGTGATTATGTTTACACACACACACACACACACAGAGCAGTGACTATGTTTACACACACACACACACAGCAGTGACTATGTTTACACCCACACACACACAGCAGTGACTATGTTTACACACACACACACACACAGAGCAGTGAATATGTTTACACACACACACACACACACACAGAGCAGTGACTATGTTTACATACACACACACAGCAGTGACTATGTTTACACACACACACAGCAGTGACTATGTTTACACACACACACAACAGTGAATTTGTTTACAAACACACACTGCAGTGACTATGTTTACACACTCACACACACAGAGCAGTGACTACGTTTACACACACAGCAGTGACTATGTTTACACACACACAGCAGTGACTATGTTTACACACACACACACACGGAGAGCAGTGACTCTGTTTACACACACACAGAGCAGTGACTATGTTTACAGACACACACACACAGCAGGGACGATGTTTACACACACACACACACACACACACAGCAGTGACTATGTTTACACACACAAACACACACAGAGCAGTGAATATGTTTACACACACACACAGCAGTGACTATGTTTACACACACACACACACAGCAGTGACTATGTTCACACACACACACAGAGCAGTGACTATGTTTACACACACACACACACACAGAGCAGTGACTATGTTTACACACACACACACACACAGAGCAGTGACTATGTTTACACACACAGAGCAGTGACTATGTTTACACACACACACAGCAGTGACTATGTTTACACACACACAGACACAGCAGTGACTATGTTTAAAGACACACAGACACAACAGTGACTATGTTTACACACACACACAGAGCAGTGACTATGTTACACACACACACAGAGCAGTGACTATGTTTACAGACTCACACACACAGCAGTGACTATGTTTACACACACACACACACACAGAGCAGTGACTATGTTTACGCACAGGCACACACAGAGCAGTGACTATGTTTACACACACACACAGAGCAGTGACTCTGTTTACACACACACAGCAGTGACTATGTTTACACACACAAACAGAGCAGTGTCTATGTTACACACACACACACAGCAGTGACTATGTTTACACACACACACACACACACAGAGCAGTGACTATGTTTACACACACACACACACAGCAGTGACTATGTTACACACACAAACACACAGAGCAGTGATTATGTTTACACACACACACACACAGAGCAGTGACTATGTTTACACACACACACAGCATTGACTATGTTTACACCCACACACACACACAGCAGTGACTATGTTTACACACACACACACAGCAGTGACTATGTTTACACACACACACACACACACAGAGCAGTGACTATGTTTACATACACAGACACACAGCAGTGACTATGTTTACACACACACACACACACAGCAGTGACTATGTTTACACACACACACACACACACAGCAGTGAATTTGTTTACACACACACACACAGCAGTGACTATATTTACACACTCACACACACAGAGCAGTGACTACGTTTACACACACACACACACAGCAGTGACTATGTTTACACACACACAGCAGTGACTATGTTTACACACACACACACACAGAGCAGTGACTATGTTTACACACACACAGAGCAGTGACTATGTTTACAGACACACACACACAGCAGTGACTATGTTTACACACACACACACACACACAAAGCAGTGAATATGTTTACACACACACACAGCAGTGACTATGTTTACACACAAACACACACAGCAGTGACTATGTTCACACACACACACAGAGCAGTGACTATGTTTACACACACACACACACACACAGAGCAGTGACTATGTTTACACACACACACACACAGAGCAGTGACTATGTTTACACACACACACAGAGCAGTGACTATGTTTACACACACACACAGCAGTGACTATGTTTACACACACACACACACACACACACAGCAGTGACTATGTTAACACACACACACACACACAGCAGTGACTATGTTCACACACACACAGAGCAGTGACTATGTTTACACACACGCACACAGCAGTGACTATGTTTACACACACACAGACACAGCAGTGACTATGTTTACAGACACACAGACACAACAGTGACTATGTTTACACACACACACACACACAGAGCAGTGACTATGTTACACACACACACAGAGCAGTGACTATGTTTACAGACTCACACACACAGCAATGACTATGTTTACACACACACACACACAGAGCAGTGACTATGTTTACGCACACGCACACACAGAGCAGTGACTATGTTTACACACACACACAGAGCAGTGACTCTGTTTACACACACACAGCAGTGACTATGTTTACACACACACACACAGAGCAGTGACTATGTTTACACACACACACACACAGCAGTGACTATGTTACACACACAAACACACAGAGCAGTGATTATGTTTACACACACACACACACAGAGCAGTGACTATGTTTACACACACACACAGCAGTGACTATGTTCACACCCACACACACACACAGCAGTGACTATGTTTACACACACACACACACACAGCAGTGACTATGTTTACACACACACACACACACACAGAGCAGTGACTATGTTTACATACACAGACACACAGCAGTGACTATGTTTACACACACACACACACACAGCAGTGACTATGTTTACACACACACACACACACACAGCAGTGAATTTGTTTACACACACACACACAGCAGTGACTATATTTACACACTCACACACACAGAGCAGTGACTACGTTTACACACACACACACACAGCAGTGACTATGTTTACACACACACAGCAGTGACTATGTTTACACACACACACACAGAGCAGTGACTATGTTTACAGACACACACACACAGCAGTGACTATGTTTACACACACACACACACACAGAGCAGTGACTATGTTTACACACACACACACACACAAAGCAGTGAATATGTTTACACACACACACAGCAGTGACTATGTTTACACACACACACACAGCAGTGACTATGTTCACACACACACACAGAGCAGTGACTATGTTTACACACACACACACACACAGAGCAGTGACTATGTTTACACCACACACACACAGAGCAGTGACTATGTTTACACACACACACACAGCAGTGACTATGTTTACTCACACACACACACATACACACAGAGCAGTGACTATGTTCAGTCACACACACAGCAGTGACTATGTTTACACACACAAACACACAGCAGTGATTATGTTTACACACACACACACAGCAGTGACTATGTTGACACACACACACAGAGCAGTGATTATGTTTCCACACACACACAGCAGTGACTATGTTTACACACACACAGCAGTGACTATGTTTACACACACACACACACACACACACACACAGAGCAGTGACTTTGTTTACACACACACACACAGCAGTGATTATGATTACACACACACACACACAAAGAGCAGTGACTATGTTTACACACACACACACACAGCAGTGATTATGTTTACACACACACACACACAGCAGTGACTATGTTTACACACACACACACAGAGCAGTGACTATGTTTACACACACACACACACACAGCAGTGACTATGTTTACACACACACACACACAGCAGTGACTATGTTTACACACACACACACACAGCAGTGACTATGATTACTTACACACAAACACAGCAGTGACTATGTTTACACACACACACACACACAGCAGTGACTATGTTTACACACACACACACAGAGCAGTGACTATGTTTACACACACACACACACACAGCAGTGACTATGTTACACAGACACACACAGCAGTGACTATGTTTACACACACACACACAGCAGTGACTATGTTTACACACACACACACACAGCAGTGACTATGTTTACTTACACACAAACACAGCAGTGACTATGTTTACACACACACACAGCAGTGACTATGTTTACACACACACACACAGAGCAGTGACTATGTTTACACACACACACACAGAGCAGTGACTATGTTTACACACACACACACACACACAGCAGTGACTATGTTTACACACACACACACACACAGAGCAGTGACTATGTTTACACACACACACACACAGCAGTGACTATGTTACACACACAAACACACCGAGCAGTGATTATGTTTACACACACACACACACACACAGAGCAGTGACTATGTTTACACACACACACACACAGCAGTGACTATGTTTACACCCACACACACACAGCAGTGACTATGTTTACACACACACACACACACAGAGCAGTGAATATGTTTACACACACACACACACACACACAGAGCAGTGACTATGTTTACATACACACACACAGCAGTGACTATGTTTACACACACACACAGCAGTGACTATGTTTACACACACACACAACAGTGAATTTGTTTACACACACACACTGCAGTGACTATGTTTACACACTCACACACACAGAGCAGTGACTACGTTTACACACACAGCAGTGACTATGTTTACACACACACAGCAGTGACTATGTTTACACACACACACACACGGAGAGCAGTGACTATGTTTACACACACACAGAGCAGTGACTATGTTTACAGACACACACACACAGCAGGGACGATGTTTACACACACACACACACACACACACAGCAGTGACTATGTTTACACACACAAACACACACAGAGCAGTGAATATGTTTACACACACACACAGCAGTGACTATGTTTACACACACACACACACAGCAGTGACTATGTTCACACACACACACAGAGCAGTGACTATGTTTACACACACACACACACACAGAGCAGTGACTATGTTTACACACACACACACACACAGAGCAGTGACTATGTTTACACACACAGAGCAGTGACTATGTTTACACACACACACAGCAGTGACTATGTTTACACACACACAGACACAGCAGTGACTATGTTTAAAGACACACAGACACAACAGTGACTATGTTTACACACACACACAGAGCAGTGACTATGTTACACACACACACAGAGCAGTGACTATGTTTACAGACTCACACACACAGCAGTGACTATGTTTACACACACACACACACAGAGCAGTGACTATGTTTACGCACAGGCACACACAGAGCAGTGACTATGTTTACACACACACACAGAGCAGTGACTCTGTTTACACACACACAGCAGTGACTATGTTTACACACACAAACAGAGCAGTGTCTATGTTACACACACACACACAGCAATGACTATGTTTACACACACACACACACACACACAGAGCAGTGACTATGTTTACACACACACACACACAGCAGTGACTATGTTACACACACAAACACACAGAGCAGTGATTATGTTTACACACACACACACACAGAGCAGTGACTATGTTTACACACACACACAGCAGTGACTATGTTTACACCCACACACACACACAGCAGTGACTATGTTTACACACACACACACAGCAGTGACTATGTTTACACACACACACACACACACAGAGCAGTGACTATGTTTACATACACGGACACACAGCAGTGACTATGTTTACACACACACACACACACAGCAGTGACTATGTTTACACACACACACACACACACAGCAGTGAATTTGTTTACACACACACACACAGCAGTGACTATATTTACACACTCACACACACAGAGCAGTGACTACGTTTACCCACACACACACACAGCAGTGACTATGTTTACACACACACAGCAGTGACTATGTTTACACACACACACACACAGAGCAGTGACTATGTTTACACACACACAGAGCAGTGACTATGTTTACAGACACACACACACAGCAGTGACTATGTTTACACACACACACACACAAAGCAGTGAATATGTTTACACACACACACAGCAGTGACTATGTTTACACACAAACACACACAGCAGTGACTATGTTCACACACACACACAGAGCAGTGACTATGTTTACACACACACACACACACACAGAGCAGTGACTATGTTTACACACACACACACACAGAGCAGTGACTATGTTTACACACACACACAGAGCAGTGACTATGTTTACACACACACACAGCAGTGACTATGTTTACACACACACACACACACAGCAGTG
Organism: Scyliorhinus torazame; assembly: GCF_047496885.1. Taxonomy (NCBI): domain Eukaryota; kingdom Metazoa; phylum Chordata; class Chondrichthyes; order Carcharhiniformes; family Scyliorhinidae; genus Scyliorhinus; species Scyliorhinus torazame. The sequence goes on from NC_092715.1 coordinate 11,119,988, forward strand.
ACTATGTTAACACACACACACACACACAGCAGTGACTATGTTCACACACACACAGAGCAGTGACTATGTTTACACACACGCACACAGCAGTGACTATGTTTACACACACACAGACACAGCAGTGACTATGTTTACAGACACACAGACACAACAGTGACTATGTTTACACACACACACACACACACAGAGCAGTGACTATGTTACACACACACACAGAGCAGTGACTATGTTTACAGACTCACACACACAGCAGTGACTATGTTTACACACACACACACACAGAGCAGTGACTATGTTTACGCACATGCACACACAGAGCAGTGACTATGTTTACACACACACACAGAGCAGTGACTCTGTTTACACACACACAGCAGTGACTATGTTTACACACACACACACAGAGCAGTGACTATGTTTACACACACACACACACAGCAGTGACTATGTTACACACACAAACACACAGAGCAGTGATTATGTTTACACACACACACACACACAGAGCAGTGACTATGTTTACACACACACACAGCAGTGACTATGTTCACACCCACACACACACACAGCAGTGACTATGTTTACACACACACACACACACAGCAGTGACTATGTTTACACACACACACACACACACACACAGAGCAGTGACTATGTTTACATACACAGACACACAGCAGTGACTATGTTTACACACACACACACACACAGCAGTGACTATGTTTACACACACACAGACACACACAGCAGTGAATTTGTTTACACACACACACACAGCAGTGACTATATTTACACACTCACACACACAGAGCAGTGACTACGTTTACACACACACACACACAGCAGTGACTATGTTTACACACACACAGGAGTGACTATGTTTACACACACACACACACAGCAGTGACTATGTTTACACACACACAGAGCAGTGACTATGTTTACAGACACACACACACAGCAGTGACTATGTTTACACACACACACACACACAGAGCAGTGACTATGTTTACACACACACACACACACAAAGCAGTGAATATGTTTACACACACACACAGCAGTGACTATGTTTACACACACACACACAGCAGTGACTATGTTCACACACACACACAGAGCAGTGACTATGTTTACACACACACACACACACAGAGCAGTGACTATGTTTACACCACACACACACAGAGCAGTGACTATGTTTACACACACACACAGAGCAGTGACTATGTTTACACACACACACAGCAGTGACTATGTTTACACACACACACACACACACACACAGCAGTGACTATGTTAACATACACACACACAGCAGTGACTATGTTCACACACACACACACACACACAGAGCAGTGACTATGTTTACACACACACACACAGCATTGACTATGTTTACACACACACAGACACAGCAGTGACTATGTTTACACACACACACACACACACAGAGCAGTGACTATGTTACACACACACACAGAGCAGTGACTATGTTTACACACTCACACACACAGCAGTGACTATGTTTACACACACACACACAGAGCAGTGACTATGTTTACACACACACACACATACAGCAGTGACTATGTTTACACACACACACACACACAGCAGTGACTATGTTACACACACACACACACAGAGCAGTGACTATGTTTACAAACACACACATACAGCAGTGACTATGTTTACACACACACACACACACACACACAGAGCAGTGACTATGTTTACACACCCACACACACACAGAGCAGGGACTATGTTTACACACACACACACACACAGAGCAGGGACTATGTTTACACACACACACACACACACAGAGCAGTGGCTATGTTCACACACACACACACAGCAGTGACTATGTTCACTCACACACACAGCAGTGACTATGTTTACACACACACACACACAGAGCAGTGACTATGTTTACACACACACACAGCAGTGACTATGTTTACACAAACACACACACAGCAGTGACTATGTTTACACACACACAGAGCAGTGATTATGTTTACACACACACACACACAGAGCAGTGACTATGTTTACACACACACACACACAGAGCAGTGACTATGTTTACACACACACACACACAGCAGTGACTATGTTTACACACACACACACAGAGCAGTGACTATGTTTACTCACACACACACACATACACACAGAGCAGTGACTATGTTTACACGCGCACACACACAGAGCAGTGACTATGTTTACACACACACAGAGCAGTGACTATGTTTACACACACACACACAGCAGTGACTATGTTTACACACACACACACACGCACAGCAGTGACTATGTTCACACACACACACACACACACACACACACACAGAGCAGTGACTATGTTTACACACACACACACAGCAGTGACTATGTTTACACACACACAGACACAGCAGTGACTATGTTTACAGACACACACACACAACATTGACTACGTTTACACACGCACGCACACACACACACAGAGCAGTGACTATGTTACACACACACACACAGCAGTGACTATGTTTACACACTCACACACACAGCAGTGACTATGTTTACACACACACATACAGCAGTGACGATGTTTACACACACAGCAGTGACTATGTTACACCCACACAGAGCAGTGACTATGTTTACACACACACACATACAGCAGTGACTATGTTTACACACACACACACACACACAGCAGTGACTATGTTTACACACCCACACACACACAGAGCAGGGACTATGTTTACACACACATACACACACAGAGCAGGGACTATGTTTACACACACACACACACAGAGCAGTGACTATGTTCACACACACACACAGAGCAGTGACTATGTTCACTCACACACACATCAGTGACTATGTTTACACACACACACACACACAGAGCAGTGACGATGTTTACACACACACACACAGCAGTGACTATGTTTACACACACAAACAGAGCAGTGTCTATGTTACACACACACACACAGCAGTGACTATGTTTACACACACACACACACACACAGAGCAGTGACTATGTTTACACACACACACACACAGCAGTGACTATGTTACACACACAAACACACAGAGCAGTGATTATGTTTACACACACACACACACACAGAGCAGTGACTATGTTTACACACACACACAGCAGTGACTATGTTTACACCCACACACACACACAGCAGTGACTATGTTTACACACACACACAGCAGTGACTATGTTTACACACACACACACACACACAGAGCAGTGACTATGTTTACATACACAGACACACAGCAGTGACTATGTTTACACACACACACACACACAGCAGTGACTATGTTTACACACACACACACACACACAGCAGTGAATTTGTTTACACACACACACACAGCAGTGACTATATTTACACACTCACACACACAGAGCAGTGACTACGTTTACACACACACACACACACAGCAGTGACTATGTTTACACACACACAGCAGTGACTATGTTTACACACACACACACACAGAGCAGTGACTATGTTTACACACACACAGAGCAGTGACTATGTTTACAGACACACACACACAGCAGTGACTATGTTTACACACACACACACACACACAAAGCAGTGAATATGTTTACACACACACACAGCAGTGACTATGTTTACACACAAACACACACAGCAGTGACTATGTTCACACACACACACAGAGCAGTGACTATGTTTACACACACACACACACACACAGAGCAGTGACTATGTTTACACACACACACACACAGAGCAGTGACTATGTTTACACACACACACAGAGCAGTGACTATGTTTACACACACACACAGCAGTGACTATGTTTACACACACACACACACACACAGCAGTGACTATGTTAACACACACACACACACACAGCAGTGACTATGTTCACACACACACAGAGCAGTGACTATGTTTACACACACGCACACAGCAGTGACTATGTTTACACACACACAGACACAGCAGTGACTATGTTTACAGACACACAGACACAACAGTGACTATGTTTACACACACACACACACACAGAGCAGTGACTATGTTACACACACACACAGAGCAGTGACTATGTTTACAGACTCACACACACAGCAGTGACTATGTTTACACACACACACACACAGAGCAGTGACTATGTTTACTCACACGCACACACAGAGCAGTGACTATGTTTACACACACACACAGAGCAGTGACTCTGTTTACACACACACAGCGGTGACTATGTTTACACACACACACACAGAGCAGTGACTATGTTTACACACACACACACACACAGCAGTGACTATGTTACACACACAAACACACAGAGCAGTGATTATGTTTACACACACACACACACAGAGCAGTGACTATGTTTACACACACACACAGCAGTGACTATGTTCACACCCACACACACACACAGCAGTGACTATGTTTACACACACACACACACAGCAGTGACTATGTTTACACACACACACACACACACAGAGCAGTGACTATGTTTACATACACAGACACACAGCAGTGACTATGTTTACACACACACACACACACAGCAGTGACTATGTTTACACACACACACACACACACAGCAGTGAATTTGTTTACACACACACACACAGCAGTGACTATATTTACACACTCACACACACAGAGCAGTGACTACGTTTACACACACACACACACAGCAGTGACTATGTTTACACACACACAGCAGTGACTATGTTTACACACACACACACAGAGCAGTGACTATGTTTACACACACACAGAGCAGTGACTATGTTTACAGACACACACACACAGCAGTGACTATGTTTACACACACACACACACACAGAGCAGTGACTATGTTTACACACACACACACACACAAAGCAGTGAATATGTTTACACACACACACAGCAGTGACTATGTTTACACACACACACAGCAGTGACTATGTTCACACACACACACAGAGCAGTGACTATGTTTACACACACACACACACACAGAGCAGTGACTATGTTTACACCACACACACAGAGCAGTGACTATGTTTACACACACACACAGAGCAGTGACTATGTTTACACACACACACAGCAGTGACTATGTTTACACACACACACACACACACACACAGCAGTGACTATGTTAACACACACACACACACAGCAGTGACTATGTTCACACACACACACACACACACACACAGCAGTGACTATGTTTACACACACGCACACAGCATTGACTATGTTTACACACACACAGACACAGCAGTGACTATGTTTACACACACACACACACACACAGAGCAGTGACTATGTTACACACACACACAGAGCAGTGACTATGTTTACACACTCACACACACAGCAGTGACTATGTTTACACACACACACACAGAGCAGTGACTATGTTTACACACACACACACATACAGCAGTGACTATGTTTACACACACACACACACACAGCAGTGACTATGTTACACACACACACACACAGAGCAGTGACTATGTTTACAAACACACACATACAGCAGTGACTATGTTTACACACACACACACACACACACACAGAGCAGTGACTATGTTTACACACCCACACACACACAGAGCAGGGACTATGTTTACACACACACACACACAGAGCAGGGACTATGTTTACACACACACACACACACACACAGAGCAGTGGCTATGTTCACACACACACACACAGCAGTGACTATGTTCACTCACACACACAGCAGTGACTATGTTTACACACACACACACACAGAGCAGTGACTATGTTTACACACACACACAGCAGTGACTATGTTTACACAAACACACACACAGCAGTGACTATGTTTACACACACACAGAGCAGTGATTATGTTTACACACACACACACACAGAGCAGTGACTATGTTTACACACACACACACACAGAGCAGTGACTATGTTTACACACACACACACACAGCAGTGACTATGTTTACACACACACACACAGAGCAGTGACTATGTTTACTCACACACACACACATACACACAGAGCAGTGACTATGTTTACACGCGCACACACACAGAGCAGTGACTATGTTTACACACACACAGAGCAGTGACTATGTTTACACACAAACACACAGCAGTGACTATGTTTACACACACACACACACGCACAGCAGTGACTATGTTCACACACACACACACACACACACAGAGCAGTGACTATGTTTACACACACACACACAGCAATGACTATGTTTACACACACACAGACACAGCAGTGACTATGTTTACAGACACACACACACAACATTGACTATGTTTACACACGCACGCACACACACACACAGAGCAGTGACTATGTTACACACACACACACAGCAGTGACTATGTTTACACACTCACACACACAGCAGTGACTATGTTTACACACACACATACAGCAGTGACGATGTTTACACACACAGCAGTGACTATGTTACACCCACACAGAGCAGTGACTATGTTTACACACACACACATACAGCAGTGACTATGTTTACACACACACACACACACACAGCAGTGACTATGTTTACACACCCACACACACACAGAGCACGGACTATGTTTACACACACATACACACACAGAGCAGGGACTATGTTTACACACACACACACACAGAGCAGTGACTATGTTCACACACACACACAGAGCAGTGACTATGTTCACTCACACACACATCAGTGACTATGTTTACACACACACACACACACAGAGCAGTGACGATGTTTACACACACACACACAGCAGTGACTATGTTTACACAAACACACACACAGCAGTGACTATGTTTACACACACACACAGAGCAGTGACTTTGTTTACACACACACACAGAGCAGTGACTATGTTTACACACACACACAGAGCAGTGACTATGTTTACACACACACATACACAGCAGTGACTATGTTTACACACACACGCACACACAGAGCAGTGACTATGTTTACTCACACACACACACATACACACAGAGCAGTGACTATGTTCAGTCACACACAGAGCAGTGACTATGTTTACACACACAAACACACAGCAGTGATTATGTTTACACACACACACACAGCAGTGACTATGTTGACACACACACACAGAGCAGTGATTATGTTTCCACACACACACAGCAGTGACTATGTTTACACACACACAGCAGTGACTATGTTTACACACACACACACACACACACAGAGCAGTGACTTTGTTTACACACACACACACAGCAGTGATTATGTTTACACACACACACACACACAGAGCAGTGACTATGTTTACATACACACACACAGCAGTGATTATGTTTACACACACACACACACACAGAGCAGTGACTATGTTTACACACACACACACACAGCAGTGATTATGTTTACACACACACACACACACAGCAGTGATTATGTTTACACACACACACACAGAGCAGTGACTATGTTTACACACACACACACACAGCAGTGACTATGTTTACACACACACAGCAGTGACTATGTTTACACACACACACACACACATACACACAGAGCAGTGACTATGTTTACACACACACACACACAGCAGTGACTATGTTTACACACACACACACAGAGCAGTGACTATGTTTACTCACACACACACACATACACACAGAGCAGTGACTATGTTTACACGCGCACACACACAGAGCAGTGACTATGTTTACACACACACAGAGCAGTGACTATGTTTACACACACACACACAGCAGTGACTATGTTTACACACACACACACATGCACAGCAGTGACTATGTTCACACACACACACACACACACACACACAGAGCAGTGACTTATGTTTACACACACACACACAGCAGTGACTATGTTTACACACACACAGACACAGCAGTGACTATGTTTACAGACACACACACACAACATTGACTATGTTTACACACGCACACACACACAGAGCAGTGACTATGTTACGCACACACACACAGCAGTGACTATGTTTACACACTCACACACACAGCAGTGACTATGTTTACACACACACACACACACAGAGCAGTGACTATGTTTACACACACACATACAGCAGTGACGATGTTTACACACACAGCAGTGACTATGTTACACCCACACAGAGCAGTGACTATGTTTACACACACACACATACAGCAGTGACTATGTTTACACACACACACACACAGCAGTGACTATGTTTACACACACACGCACACACAGAGCAGTGACTATGTTTACTCACACACACACACACATACACACAGAGCAGTGACTATGTTCAGTCACACACACAGCAGTGACTATGTTTACACACACAAACACACAGCAGTGATTATGTTTACACACACACACACAGCAGTGACTATTTTTACACACACACACAGAGCAGTGATTATGTTTCCACACACACACAGCAGTGACTATGTTTACACACACACAGCAGTGACTATGTTTACACACACACACACACACACAGAGCAGTGACTTTGTTTACACACACACACACAGCAGTGATTATGTTTACACACACACACACACAGAGCAGTGACTATGTTTACACACACACACAGCAGTGATTATGTTTACACACACACACACAGAGCAGTGACTATGTTTACACACACACACACACAGCAGTGATTATGTTTACACACTCACACACACACAGCAGTGATTATGTTTACACACACACAGAGCAGTGACTATGTTTACACACACACACACACACAGCAGTGACTATGTTTACACACACACAGCAGTGACTATGTTTACACACACACACACACACAGAGAGCAGTGACTATGTTTACACACACACACACACAGAGCAGTGATTATGTTTACACACACACACAGCAGTGACTATGTTTACACACACACAGCAGTGACTATGTTTACACACACACACACACACACAGCAGTGACTATGTTTACACACACACACATACACAGCAGTGACTATGTATACACACACACACACACAGCAGTGACTATGTTTACACACACACACACAGAGCAGTGACTATGTTTACACACACACACACAGCAGTGACTATGTTTACACACACACACAGCAGTGACTATGTTTACACACACACACACAGAGCAGTGACTATGTTTACACACACACACAGAGCAGTGATTATGTTTACACACACACACACAGCAGTGACTATGTTTACACACACACAGCAGTGGCTATGTTTACACACACACACACAAACACAGCAGTGACTATGTTTACACACACACACATACACAGCAGTGACTATGTTTCCACACACAGACACACAGCAGTGACTATATTTACACACACACACACACAGAGCAGTGACTATGTTTACACACACACACACACAGCAGTGACTATGTTTACACACACACACACACAGCAGTGACTATGTTTACACACACACACACACAGCAGTGACTATGTTCACACACACACACACAGCAGTGACTATGTTTACACACACACAGAGCAGTGACTATGTTTACACACACACACAGAGCAGTGACTATGTTTACACACACACACACACACACACAGCAGTGACTATGTTTACACACACACACACACAGCAGTGACTATGTTTACACACACACACACACAGAGCAGTGACTATGTTTACACAAACACACACACACAGCAGTGACTATGTTTACAGACACATACACACACAGCAGTGACTATGTTTACACACACACACACAGAGCAGTGACTATGTTTACACACACACACACACACACACAGAGCAGTGACTATGTTTACACACTCACACACACATTGAGCAGTGACTATGTTTACACACACACACAGAGCAGTGACTATGTTTACACACACAGACACACACAGAGCAGTGACTATGTTGACACACACACACACACACAGAGCAGTGACTATGTTTACACACACACACACACAGCAGTGACTATGTTTACACACACACAGAGCAGTGACTATGTTTACACACTCACACACACAGCAGTGACAATGTTTACACACACACACACACACACAGAGCAGTGACTATGTTTACACACACACACACATACAGCAGTGACTATGTTTACACACACACACACACACAGCAGTGACTATGTTACACACACACTCACACAGAGCAGTGACTATGTTTACAAACACACACATACAGCAGTGACTATGTTTACACACACACACACAGACACTCAGCAGTCACTATGTTTACACACCCACACACACAGAGCAGGGACTATGTTTACACACACACACACACACACACAGAGCAGGGACTATGTTTACAGACACACACACACACACACAGAGCAGTGGCTATGTTCACACACACACACACACAGCAGTGACTATGTTCACTCACACACACAGCAGTGACTATGTTTACACACACACACACACAGAGCAGTGACTATGTTTACACACACACACACAGCAGTGACTATGTTTACACAAACACACACACAGCAGTGACTATGTTTACACACACACAGACACAGCAGTGACTATGTTTACAGACACACACACACAACATTGACTATGTTTACACACGCACACACACACACACACAGAGCAGTGACTATGTTACACACACACACACAGCAGTGACTATGTTTACACACACACACACACAGAGCAGTGACTATGTTTACACACACACATACAGCAGTGACGATGTTTACACACACAGCAGTGACTATGTTACACCCACACAGAGCAGTGACTATGTTTACACACACACACATACAGCAGTGACTATGTTTACACACACACACACACACACAGCAGTGACTATGTTTACACAAACACACACACAGCAGTGACTATGTTTACACACACACACAGAGCAGTGACGATGTTTACACACACACACAGAGCAGTGACTATGTTTACACACACACACAGAGCAGTGACTATGTTTACACACACACACACACAGCAGTGACTATGTTTACACACACACGCACACACAGAGCAGTGACTATGTTTACTCACACACACACATACACACAGAGCAGTGACTATGTTCAGTCACACACACAGCAGTGACTATGTTTACACACACAAACACACAGCATTGATTATGTTTACACACACACACACAGCAGTGACTATGTTTACACAGACACACAGAGCAGTGATTATGTTTCCACACACACACAGCAGTGACTATGTTTACACACACACACACAGCAGTGATTATGTTTACACACACACACACACACAGAGCAGTGACTATGTTTACACACACACACACACAGCAGTGACTTTGTTTACACACACACACACACACAGCATTGATTATGTTTACACACACACACACACAAAGCAGTGACTATGTTTACACACACACACACACAGCAGTGACTATGTTTACACACACACACACAGCAGTGACTATGTTTACACACACACACAGAGCAGTGACTCCGTTTACACACACACACACACACAGAGCAGTGACTATGTTTACACACACACACAGAGCAGTGACTATGTTTACACAGACACACACACAGAGCAGTGACTATGTTTAAACACACACACACAGAGCAGTTACTATGTTTACACACACACACACAGCAGTGATTATGTTTACACACACACACACACACAGAGCAGTGACTATGTTTACACACACACACACACAGCAGTGATTATGTTTACACACACACACACACACAGCAGTGATTATGTTTACACACACACACACACAGAGCAGTGACTATGTTTACACACACACACACACACAGCAGTGACTATGTTTACACACACACACACAGCAGTGACTATGTTTACACACACACACAGAGCAGTGACTCCGTTTACACACACACACACACACAGAGCAGTGACTATGTTTACACACACACACAGAGCAGTGACTATGTTTACACAGACACACACACAGAGCAGTGACTATGTTTAAACACACACACAGAGCAGTTACTATGTTTACACACACACACACAGCAGTGACTATGTTTACACACACACACACACAGCAGTGACTATGTTTACACACACACAGAGAGCAGCGACTACGTTTACACACACACACACAGCAGTGACTATGTTTACACACACACACACAGGAGTGACTATGTTAACACACACACACACACACATCAGTGACTATGTACACACACACACACACACACACACAGAGCAGTGACTATGTTTACACACACACACACAGCAGTGACTATGTTTACACACACACAGACACAGCAGTGACTATGTTTACACACACACACACACACAGAGCAGTGACTATGTTACACACACACACAGAGCAGTGACTATGTTTACACACACACACACACAGCAGTGACTATGTTTACACACACACACACACAGAGGAGTGACTATGTTTACACACACACACACATACAGCAGTGACTATGTTTACACACACACACAACAGTGACTATGTTTACACACACACACACAGCAGTGACTATGTTTACACACACACACAGCAGTGACTATGTTTACACACACACACACACACAGCAGTGACTATGTTTACACACGCACACACACAGCAGTGACTATGTTTACACACACACACACACACAGCAGTGACTATGTTTACACACACACACACACAGCAGTGACTATGTTTAGACACACACACACACAGCAGTGACTATGTTTACACACACACACAGCAGTGACTATGTTTACACACACACACACACACAGCAGTGACTATGATTACACACACACACAAAGCAGTGACTATGTTTACACACACACACACAGAAGTGATTATGTTTACACACACACACACAGCAGTGACTATGTTTACACACACACACACACAGCAGTGACTATGTTTACACACACACACACACAGCAGTGACTATGTTTACACACACACACAGCAGTGACTATGTTTACACACACACACACACAGCAGTGACTATGTTTACACACACACACACACAGCAGTGACTATGTTTACACACACACACACACAGCAGTGACTATGTTTACACACACACACACACAGCAGTGACTATGTTTACACACACACACACACACACAGCAGTGACTATGTTTACACACACACACACACAGCAGTGACTATGTTTACACGCACACACACACAGCAGTGACTATGTTTACACACACACACACACAGCAGTGACTATGATTACACACACACACACAGCAGTGACTATGTTTACACACACACACACACACACACAGCAGTGACTATGATTACACACACACACAGAGCAGTGACTATGTTTACACACACACACACAGCAGTGACTATGTTTACACACACACACACACACAGCAGTGACTATGTTTAACACACACACACACAGCAATGACTATGTTTACACACACACACACACACACACAGCAGTGACTATGTTTACACACACACACACACACACAGCAGTGAATATGTTTACACACACAGACACACAGCAGTGACAATGTTCACACCCACACACACACAGCAGTGACTATGTTCACACACACACACACACACACACACAGCAGTGACTATGTTGATACACACACACACAGAGCAGTGACTATGTTTACACACACACACACAGCAGTGACTACGTTTACACACACACACACACACACAGCAGTGACTATGTTTACACACACACACACACACCAGTGACTATGTTACACACACACACACACACACACACAGCAGTGACTATGTTTTCACACACACACAGCAGTGACTATGATTACACACACACACACAGCAGTGACTATGTTTACACACACACACAGCAGTGACTATGTTTACACACACACAGCAGTGATTATGTTTTCACACACACACACACAGCAGTGACTATGTTTACACACACACACACAGAGCAGTGACTATGTTACACACACACACAGCAGTGACTATGTTTACACACACACACACACACAGCAGTGACTATGTTTTCACACACACACACACAGCAGTGACTATGTTTACACACACACACACAGCACTGACTATGTTCACACACACACACACACAGCAGTGACTATGTTTACACACACACACACAGCAGTGACTATGTTTACACACACACACACACAGCAGTGACTATGTTTACACACACACACACACACAGAGCAGTGACTATGTTTACACACACACACACAGAGCAGTGACTATGTTTACACACACACACACAGAACAGTGACTCTGTTTACACACACACACACAGAGAAGTGAGTATGTTTACACACACACACAGAGAGCAGTGACTATGTTTACACACACAGCAGTGACTATGTTTACACACACAGAGCAGTGACTATGTTTACACACACACACACACAGCAGTGACTATGTTTACACACACACACACACAGAGCAATGACTATGTTTACACACACACACAGCAGTGACTATGTTTACAAACACACACAGAGCAGTGACTATGTTTACACACACACACACACACAGAAGTGAGTATGTTTACACACACACACACAGAGCAGTGACCATGTTTACACACACACACAGCAGTGACTATGTTTACACACACACACACAGCAGAGACTATGTTTACACACACACACACACAGAGAAGTGACTTTGTTTACACACACACACACAGCAGTGACTATGTTTACACAGACACACACACACACAGCAGTGACTATGTTTACACACACACACAGAGCAGTGACTATGTTTACACACACACACACAGAGCAGTGACTATGTTTACACACACACAGCTGTGACTATGTTTACACACACACACACACAGAGAAGTGACTTTGTTTACACACACACACACAGCAGTGACTATGTTTACACAGACACACACACACACAGCAGTGACTATGTTTACACACACACACACAGCAGTGACTATGTTTACACACACACACACACAGCAGTGACTATGTTTACACACACACACACACACAGCAGTGACTATGATTACACACACACACAAAGCAGTGACTATGTTTACACACACACACACAGAAGTGATTATGTTTACACACACACACACAGCAGTGACTATGTTTACACACACACAGCAGTGACTATGTTTACACACACACACAGCAGTGACTATGTTTACACACACACACACACACAGCAGTGACTATGTTTACACACACAGACACACACAGCAGTGACTATGTTTACACACACACACACACAGCAGTGACTATGTTTACACACACACACACACACACAGCAGTGACTATGTTTACACACACACACACAGCAGTGACTAGGTTTACACACACACACACAGCAGTGACTATGTTTACACACACACACACACACACACAGCAGTGACTATGTTTACACACACACACACACACACAGCAGTGACTATGTTTACAAACACACACACACACTGCAGTGACTATGTTTACACACACACAGCAGTGACTATGTTTACACACACAGCAGTGACTATGTTTACACACACACAGACACACACAGCAGTGGCTATGTTTACAAACACACACACACACTGCAGTGACTATGTTTACACACACACAGCAGTGACTATGTTTACACACACAGCAGTGACTATGTTTAACACACACACACACAGCAATGACTATATTTACACACACACACACACACACAGCAGTGACTATGTTTACACACACACACAAACACACAGCAGTGAATATGTTTACACACACAGACACACAGCAGTGACAATGTTCACACCCACACACACACAGCAGTGACTATGTTCACACACACACACACACACACACACAGCAGTGACTATGTTGATACACACACACACAGAGCAGTGACTATGTTTACACACACACACACAGCAGTGACTACGTTTACACACACACACACACAGCAGTGACTATGTTTACACACACACACACACACCAGTGACTATGTTACACACACACACACATACACACACAGCAGTGACTATGTTTTCACACACACACACACACAGCAGTGACTATGATTACACACACACACACAGCAGTGACTATGTTTACACACACACACAGCAGTGACTATGTTTACACACACACAGCAGTGATTATGTTTTCACACACACACACACAGCAGTGACTATGTTTACACACACACACACAGAGCAGTGACTATGTTACACACACACACAGCAGTGACTATGTTTACACACACACACACACACAGCAGTGACTATGTTTTCACACACACACACACAGCAGTGACTATGTTTACACACACACACACAGCACTGACTATGTTCACACACACACAGCAGTGACTATGTTTACACACACACACACAGCAGTGACTATGTTTACACACACACACACACAGCAGTGACTATGTTTACACACACACACACAGAGCAGTGACTATGTTTACACACACAGCAGTGACTATGTTTACACACACAGAGCAGTGACTATGTTTACACACACACACACACAGCAGTGACTATGTTTACACACACACACACACAGAGCAATGACTATGTTTACACACACACACAGCAGTGACTATGTTTACAAACACACACAGAGCAGTGACTATGTTTACACACACACACACACACAGAAGTGAGTATGTTTACACACACACACAGAGCAGTGACCATGTTTACACACACACACAGCAGTGACTATGTTTACACACACACACACACAGCAGAGACTATGTTTACACACACACACAGAGAAGTGACTTTGTTTACACACACACACACAGCAGTGACTATGTTTACACAGACACACACACACACAGCAGTGACTATGTTTACACACACACACAGAGCAGTGACTATGTTTACACACACACACACAGAGCAGTGACTATGTTTACACACACACAGCTGTGACTATGTTTACACACACACACACACAGAGAAGTGACTTTGTTTACACACACACACACAGCAGTGACTATGTTTACACAGACACACACACACACAGCAGTGACTATGTTTACACACACACACGCAGCAGTGACTATGTTTACACACACACACACACAGCAGTGACTGTTTACACACACACACACACACAGCAGTGACTATGATTACACACACACACAAAGCAGTGACTATGTTTACACACACACACACAGAAGTGATTATGTTTACACACACACACACAGCAGTGACTATGTTTACACACACACAGCAGTGACTATGTTTACACACACACACAGCAGTGACTATGTTTACACACACACACACACACAGCAGTGACTATGTTTACACACACAGACACTCACAGCAGTGACTATGTTTACACACACACACACACAGCAGTGACTATGTTTACACACACACACACACACACAGCAGTGACTATGTTTACACACACACACACAGCAGTGACTAGGTTTACACACACACACACAGCAGTGACTATGTTTACACACACGCACACACACACACAGCAGTGACTATGTTTACACACACACACACACACACAGCAGTGACTATTATTACAAACACACACACACACTGCAGTGACTATGTTTACACACACACAGCAGTGACTATGTTTACACACACAGCAGTGACTATGTTTACACACACACACACACACACAGCAGTGGCTATGTTTACACACACACACACACACAGCAGTGACTATGTTTACACACACACACAGCAGTGACGATGTTTACACACACACAGCAGTGACTATGCTTACACACACACACAGCAGTGACTATGTTTACACACACACACAGCAGTGACTATGTTTACACACACACACAGCAGTGACTATGTTTACACACACACCCACATCAGTGACTATGTTTACACACACACACAGCAGTGACTATGTTTACACACACACACAGCAGTGACTATGTTTACACACACACACACAGCAGTGACTATGTTTACACACACACACAGCAGTGACTATGTTTACACACACACACACACAGCAGTGACTACGATTACACACACACACACACACAGCAGTGACTATGTTTACACACACACACACACACACAACAGTGACTATGTTTACACACACACACACAGCGGTGACTATGTTTACACACACACACACACACAGCAGTAACTATGTTTACACACGCACACACAGCAGTGACTATGTTTACACACACACTCACAGCAGTGACTATGTTTACACACACACACACACACAGCAGTGACTATGTTTACACACACACACACACACACAGCAGTGACTATGTTTACACACACACACACACACACAGCAGTGACTATGTTTACACGCACACACTCACAGCAGTGACTATGTTTACACACACACACACACACACAGCAGTGACTATGATTACACACACACACACAGCAGTGACTATGTTTACACACACACACACACACACAGCAGTGACTATGATTACACACACACACAGAGCAGTGACTATGTTTACACACACACACACAGCAGTGACTATGTTTACACACACACACACACACAGCAGTGACTATGTTTAACACACACACACAGCAATGACTATGTTTACACACACACACACACACACACACAGCAGTGACTATGTTTACACACACACACACACACACACACAGCAGTGAATATGTTTACACACACAGACACACAGCAGTGACTATGTTCACACCCACACACACACAGCAGTGACTATGTTCACACACACACACACACACACAGCAGTGACTATGTTGATACACACACACACAGAGCAGTGACTATGTTTACACACACACACACAGCAGTGACTACGTTTACACACACACACACACAGCAGTGACTATGTTTACACACACACACACACACCAGTGACTATGTTACACACACACACACACACACACACAGCAGTGACTATGTTTTCACACACACACACACACAGCAGTGACTATGATTACACACACACACACAGCAGTGACTATGTTTACACACACACACAGCAGTGACTATGTTTACACACACACAGCAGTGATTATGTTTTCACACACACACACACAGCAGTGACTATGTTTACACACACACACACAGAGCAGTGACTATGTTACACACACACACAGCAGTGACTATGTTTACACACACACACACACACAGCAGTGACTATGTTTTCACACACACACACAGCAGTGACTATGTTTACACACACACACACAGCACTGACTATGTTCACACACACACACACACAGCAGTGACTATGTTTACACACACACAGCAGTGACTATGTTTACACACACACACACACACAGAGCAGTGACTATGTTTACACACACACACACAGAGCAGTGACTATGTTTACACACACACACACACAGAACAGTGACTCTGTTTACACACACACACACAGAGAAGTGAGTATGTTTACACACACACACAGAGAGCAGTGACTATGTTTACACACACAGCAGTGACTATGTTTACACACACACACACACAGAGCAGTGACTATGTTTACACACACACACACACAGCAGTGACTATGTTTACACACACACACACACAGAGCAATGACTATGTTTACACACACACACAGCAGTGACTATGTTTACAAACACACACAGAGCAGTGACTATGTTTACACACACACACACACACAGAAGTGAGTATGTTTACACACACACACAGAGCAGTGACCATGTTTACACACACACACAGCAGTGACTATGTTTACACACACACACACAGCAGTGACTATGTTTACACACACACACACACAGAGAAGTGACTTTGTTTACACACACACACACAGCAGTGACTATGTTTACACAGACACACACACACACAGCAGTGACTATGTTTACACACACACACAGAGCAGTGACTATGTTTACACACACACACACAGAGCAGTGACTATGTTTACACATACACAGCTGTGACTATGTTTACACACACACACACACACACAGCCGTGACTATGTTTACACACACACACAGAGCAGTGACTATGTTTACACACACACACACACACAGCAGTAACTATGTTTACACACACACACACACAGCAGTGACTATGTTTACACACTCACAAACACACAGAGCAGCGACTATGTTTACACACACACACACACACACAGCAGTGACTATGTTTACACACACACACACACAGCAGTGACTATGTTTACACACACACACACAGCAGTGACTATGTTTACACACACACACACAGCAGTGACTATGTTTACACACACTCACACACACACACAGCAGTGACTATGTTTACACACACACACACAGCAGTGACTATGTTTACACACACACACACACAGCAGTGACTATGTTTACACACACACACACAGCAGTGACTATGTTTACACACACACACAGCAGTGACTATGTTTACACACACACACACACAGCAGTGACTATGTTTGCACACACACACACACAGCAGTGACTATGTTTAGACACACACACAGCAGTGACTATGTTTACACACACACACACACACAGCAGTGACTATGTTTACACACACACACACACAGCAGTGACTATGTTTACACACACACACACAGAAGTGATTATGTTTACACACACACACACAGCAGTGACTATGTTTACACACACACAGCAGTGACTATGTTTACACACACACACAGCAGTGACTATGTTTACACACACACACACACAGCAGTGACTATGTTTACACACACAGACACACACAGCAGTGACTATGTTTACACACACACACACACACACAGCAGTGACTATGTTTACACACACACACACAGAGCAGTGACTATTTTTACACACACACACACACAGCAGTGACTAGGTTTACACACACACACACACACACAGCAGTGACTATGTTTACACACACACACACACACACACACAGCAGTGACTATGTTTACACACACACACACACACACAGCAGTGACTATGTTTACAAACACACACACACACTGCAGTGACTATGTTTACACACACACAGCAGTGACTATGTTTACACACACAGCAGTGACTATGTTTACACACACACACACACACACAGCAGTGGCTATGTTTACACACACACACACACACAGCAGTGACTATGTTTACACACACACACAGCAGTGACGATGTTTACACACACACAGCAGTGACTATGCTTACACACACACACACAGCAGTGACTATGTTTACACACACACACAGCAGTGACTATGTTTACACACACACACAGCAGTGACTATGTTTACACACACACACACATCAGTGACTATGTTTACACACACACACAGCAGTGACTATGTTTACACACACACACAGCAGTGACTATGTTTACACACACACACACAGCAGTGACTATGTTTACACACACACACAGCAGTGACTATGTTTACACACACACACACACAGCAGTGACTACGATTACACACACACACACAGCAGTGACTATGTTTACAAACACACACAGAGCAGTGACTATGTTTACACACACACACACACACAGAAGTGAGTATGTTTACACACACACACACAGAGCAGTGACCATGTTTACACACACACACAGCAGTGACTATGTTTACACACACACACACAGCAGTGACTATGTTTACACACACACACACACAGAGAAGTGACTTTGTTTACTCACACACACAGCAGTGACTATGTTTACACAGACACACACACACAGCAGTGACTATGTTTACACACACACACAGAGCAGAGACTATATTTACACACACACACACAGAGCAGTGACTATGTTTACACACACACAGCTGTGACTATGTTTACACACACACACACACACACAGAAGTGACTTTGTTTACACACACACACAGAGCAGTGACTATGTTTACACAGACACACACACACACAGCAGTGACTATGTTTACACACACACACACAGCAGTGACTATGTTTACACACACACACACACAGCAGTGACTATGTTTACACACACACACACACACAGCAGTGACTATGATTACACACACACACAAAGCAGTGACTATGTTTACACACACACACACAGAAGTGATTATGTTTACACACACACACACAGCAGTGACTATGTTTACACACACACAGCAGTGACTATGTTTACACACACACACAGCAGTGACTATGTTTACACACACACACACACACAGCAGTGACTATGTTTACACACACAGACACACACAGCAGTGACTATGTTTACACACACACACACACAGCAGTGACTATGTTTACACACACACACACACACAGCAGTGACTATGTTTACACACACACACACACAGCAGTGACTAGGTTTACACACACACACACAGCAGTGACTATGTTTACACACACACACACACACACAGCAGTGACTATGTTTACACACACACACACAACACACAGCAGTGACTATGTTTACAAACACACACACACACTGCAGTGACTATGTTTACACACACACAGCAGTGACTATGTTTACACACACAGCAGTGACTATGTTTACACACACACACACAGCAGTGGCTATGTTTACACACACACACACACACAGCAGTGACTATGTTTACACACACACACAGCAGTGACGATGTTTACACACACACAGCAGTGACTATGCTTACACACACACACAGCAGTGACTATGTTTACACACACACACAGCAGTGACTATGTTTACACACACACACAGCAGTGACTATGTTTACACACACACCCACATCAGTGACTATGTTTACACACACACACAGCAGTGACTATGTTTACACACACACACAGCAGTGACTATGTTTACACACACACACACACACACAGCAGTGGCTATGTTTACACACACACACACACACAGCAGTGACTATGTTTACACACACACACAGCAGTGACGATGTTTACACACACACAGCAGTGACTATGCTTACACACACACACACAGCAGTAACTATGTTTACACACACACACAGCAGTGACTATGTTTACACACACACACAGCAGTGACTATGTTTACACACACACACACATCAGTGACTATGTTTACACACACACACAGCAGTGACTATGTTTACACACACACACAGCAGTGACTATGTTTACACACACACACACAGCAGTGACTATGTTTACACACACACACAGCAGTGACTATGTTTACACACACACACACACAGCAGTGACTACGATTACACACACACACACAGCAGTGACTATGTTTACAAACACACACAGAGCAGTGACTATGTTTACACACACACACACACACAGAAGTGAGTATGTTTACACACACACACACAGAGCAGTGACCATGTTTACACACACACACAGCAGTGACTATGTTTACACACACACACACAGCAGTGACTATGTTTACACACACACACACACAGAGAAGTGACTTTGTTTACTCACACACACACAGCAGTGACTATGTTTACACAGACACACACACACAGCAGTGACTATGTTTACACACACACACAGAGCAGTGACTATATTTACACACACACACACAGAGCAGTGACTATGTTTACACACACACAGCTGTGACTATGTTTACACACACACACACACAGAGAAGTGACTTTGTTTACACACACACACAGAGCAGTGACTATGTTTACACAGACACACACACACACAGCAGTGACTATGTTTACACACACACACACAGCAGTGACTATGTTTACACACACACACACACAGCAGTGACTATGTTTACACACACACACACACACAGCAGTGACTATGATTACACACACACACAAAGCAGTGACTATGTTTACACACACACACACAGAAGTGATTATGTTTACACACACACACACAGCAGTGACTATGTTTACACACACACAGCAGTGACTATGTTTACACACACACACAGCAGTGACTATGTTTACACACACACACACACACAGCAGTGACTATGTTTACACACACAGACACACACAGCAGTGACTATGTTTACACACACACACACACAGCAGTGACTATGTTTACACACACACACACACACAGCAGTGACTATGTTTACACACACACACACACAGCAGTGACTAGGTTTACACACACACACACAGCAGTGACTATGTTTACACACACACACACACACACACAGCAGTGACTATGTTTACACACACACACACAACACACAGCAGTGACTATGTTTACAAACACACACACACACTGCAGTGACTATGTTTACACACACACAGCAGTGACTATGTTTACACACACAGCAGTGACTATGTTTACACACACACACACAGCAGTGGCTATGTTTACACACACACACACACACAGCAGTGACTATGTTTACACACACACACAGCAGTGACGATGTTTACACACACACAGCAGTGACTATGCTTACACACACACACAGCAGTGACTATGTTTACACACACACACAGCAGTGACTATGTTTATACACACACACAGCAGTGACTATGTTTACACACACACCCACATCAGTGACTATGTTTACACACACACACAGCAGTGACTATGTTTACACACACACACAGCAGTGACTATGTTTACACACACACACACAGCAGTGACTATGTTTACACACACACACAGCAGTGACTATGTTTACACACACACACACAGCAGTGACTACGATTACACACACACACACACACAGCAGTGACTATGTTTACACACACACACACACACACACAACAGTGACTATGTTTACACACACACACACAGCGGTGACTATGTTTACACACACACACACACACAGCAGTAACTATGTTTACACACGCACACACAGCAGTAACTATGTTTACACACACACACACACAGCAGTGACTATGTTTACACACACACACACACAGCAGTGACTATGTTTACACACACACACACACACACAGCAGTGACTATGTTTACACACACACACACACACACAGCAGTGACTATGTGTACACGCACACACTCACAGCAGTGACTATGTTTACACACACACACACACAGCAGTGACTATGATTACACACACACACACAGCAGTGACTATGTTTACACACACACACACACACACAGCAGTGACTATGATTACACACACACACAGAGCAGTGACTATGTTTACACACACACACACAGCAGTGACTATGTTTACACACACACACACACACACAGCAGTGACTATGTTTAACACACACACACAGCAATGACTATGTTTACACACACACACACACACACACAGCAGTGACTATGTTTACACACACACACACACACACACACAGCAGTGAATATGTTTACACACACAGACACACAGCAGTGACTATGTTCACACCCACACACACACAGCAGTGACTATGTTCACACACACACACACACACACACAGCAGTGACTATGTTGATACACACACACACAGAGCAGTGACTATGTTTACACACACACACACAGCAGTGACTACGTTTACACACACACACACACAGCAGTGACTATGTTTACACACACACACACACACCAGTGACTATGTTACACACACACACACACACACACACAGCAGTGACTATGTTTTCACACACACACACACACAGCAGTGACTATGATTACACACACACACACAGCAGTGACTATGTTTACACACACACACAGCAGTGACTATGTTTACACACACACAGCAGTGATTATGTTTTCACACACACACACACAGAGCAGTGACTATGTTACACACACACACAGCAGTGACTATGTTTACACACACACACACACACACAGCAGTGACTATGATTACACACACACACACAGCAGTGACTATGTTTACACACACACACACACACACAGCAGTGACTATGATTACACACACACACAGAGCAGTGACTATGTTTACACACACACACACAGCAGTGACTATGTTTACACACACACACACACTATGTTTACACACACACACACAGCAGTGACTATGTTTACACACACACACACACACACACAGCAGTGACTATGTTTACACACACACACACACACACACACAGCAGTGAATATGTTTACACACACAGACACACAGCAGTGACTATGTTCACACCCACACACACACAGCAGTGACTATGTTCACACACACACACACACACACACAGCAGTGACTATGTTGATACACACACACACAGAGCAGTGACTATGTTTACACACACACACACAGCAGTGACTACGTTTACACACACACACACACAGCAGTGACTATGTTTACACACACACACACACACCAGTGACTATGTTACACACACACACACACACACACACAGCAGTGACTATGTTTTCACACACACACACACACAGCAGTGACTATGATTACACACACACACACAGCAGTGACTATGTTTACACACACACACAGCAGTGACTATGTTTACACACACACAGCAGTGATTATGTTTTCACACACACACACACAGAGCAGTGACTATGTTACACACACACACAGCAGTGACTATGTTTACACACACACACACACACACAGCAGTGACTATGTTTTCACACACACACACACAGCAGTGACTATGTTTACACACACACACACAGCACTGACTATGTTCACACACACACACACACAGCAGTGACTATGTTTACACACACACAGCAGTGACTATGTTTACACACACACACACACAGCAGTGACTATGTTTACACACACACACACACACAGAGCAGTGACTATGTTTACACACACACAGAGCAGTGACTATGTTTACACACACACACACACAGAACAGTGACTCTGTTTACACACACACACACAGAGAAGTGAGTATGTTTACACACACACACAGAGAGCAGTGACTATGTTTACACACACAGCAGTGACTATGTTTACACACACACACACACAGAGCAGTGACTATGTTTACACACACACACACACAGCAGTGACTATGTTTACACACACACACACACAGAGCAATGACTATGTTTACACACACACACAGCAGTGACTATGTTTACAAACACACACAGAGCAGTGACTATGTTTACACACACACACACACACAGAAGTGAGTATGTTTACACACACACACAGAGCAGTGACCATGTTTACACACACACACAGCAGTGACTATGTTTACACACACACACACAGCAGTGACTATGTTTACACACACACACACACCGAGAAGTGACTTTGTTTACACACACACACACAGCAGTGACTATGTTTACACAGACACACACACACACAGCAGTGACTATGTTTACACACACACACAGAGCAGTGACTATGTTTACACACACACACACAGAGCAGTGACTATGTTTACACATACACAGCTGTGACTATGTTTACACACACACACACACACACAGCCGTGACTATGTTTACACACACACACAGAGCAGTGACTATGTTTACACACACACACACAGCAGTAACTATGTTTACACACACACACACACAGCAGTGACTATGTTTACACACTCACAAACACACAGAGCAGCGACTATGTTTACACACACACACACACAGCAGTGACTATGTTTACACACACACACACACAGAGCAGTGACTATGTTTACACACACACACACAGCAGTGACTATGTTTACACACACACACACAGCAGTGACTATGTTTACACACACACACACACACACACAGCAGTGACTATGTTTACACACACACACACAGCAGTGACTATGTTTACACACACACACACACAGCAGTGACTATGTTTACACACACACACACAGCAGTGACTATGTTTACACACACACACAGCAGTGACTATATTTACACACACACACACAGCAGTGACTATGTTTGCACACACACACACACAGCAGTGACTATGTTTAGACACACACACACAGCAGTGACTATGTTTACACACACACACACACACAGCAGTGACTATGTTTACACACACACACACACAGCAGTGACTATGTTTACACACACACACACAGAAGTGATTATGTTTACACACACACACACAGCAGTGACTATGTTTACACACACACAGCAGTGACTATGTTTACACACACACACAGCAGTGACTATGTTTACACACACACACACACACAGCAGTGACTATGTTTACACACACAGACACACACAGCAGTGACTATGTTTACACACACACACACACACACAGCAGTGACTATGTTTACACACACACACACACAGAGCAGTGACTATTTTTACACACACACACACACAGCAGTGACTAGGTTTACACACACACAGCAGTGACTATGTTTACACACACACACACACACACACACAGCAGTGACTATGTTTACACACACACACACACACACAGCAGTGACTATGTTTACAAACACACACACACACTGCAGTGACTATGTTTACACACACACAGCAGTGACTATGTTTACACACACAGCAGTGACTATGTTTACACACACACACACACACACAGCAGTGGCTATGTTTACACACACACACACACACAGCAGTGACTATGTTTACACACACACACAGCAGTGACGATGTTTACACACACACAGCAGTGACTGTGCTTACACACACACACACAGCAGTGACTATGTTTACACACACACACAGCAGTGACTATGTTTACACACACACACAGCAGTGACTATGTTTACACACACACACACATCAGTGACTATGTTTACACACACACACAGCAGTGACTATGTTTACACACACACACAGCAGTGACTATGTTTACACACACACACACAGCAGTGACTATGTTTACACACACACACAGCAGTGACTATGTTTACACACACACACACACAGCAGTGACTACGATTACACACACACACACAGCAGTGAATATGTTTACACACACACACACACAACAGTGACTATGTTTACACACACACACACAGCGGTGACTATGTTTACACACACACACACACACAGCAGTAACTATGTTTACACACGCACACACAGCAGTGACTATGTTTACACACACACACACACAGCAGTGACTATGTTTACACACACACACACAGCAGTGACTATGTTTACACACACACACACACACAGCAGTGACTATGTTTACACACACACACACACACAGCAGTGACTATGTTTACACACACACACACTCACACACAGCAGTGACTATGTTTACACACACAAACACACACACAGAGCAGTGACTATGTTACACACACACACAGAGCAGTGACTATGTTTACACACACACACACACACAGCAGTGACTATGTTTACACACACACACACAGAGGAGTGACTATGTTTACACACACACACACATACAGCAGTGACTATGTTTACACACACACACAACAGTGACTATGTTTACACACACACACACAGCAGTGACTATGTTTACACACACACACACACAGCAGTGACTATGTTTACACACACACACACACAGCAGTGACTATGTTTACACACACACACACACAGCAGTGACTATGTTTACACACACACACACACACAGCAGTGACTATGTTTACACACACACACACACAGCAGTGACTATGTTTAGACACACACACACACAGCAGTGACTATGTTTACACACACACACACACAGCAGTGACTATGTTTACACACACACACACACAGCAGTGACTATGATTACACACACACACAAAGCAGTGACTATGTTTACACACAAACACACAGAAGTGATTATGTTTACACACACACACACACACAGAAGTGAGTATGTTTACACACACACACAGAGCAGTGACCATGTTTACACACACACACAGCAGTGACTATGTTTACACACACACACACAGCAGTGACTATGTTTACACACACACACACACCGAGAAGTGACTTTGTTTACACACACACACACAGCAGTGACTATGTTTACACAGACACACACACACACAGCAGTGACTATGTTTACACACACACACAGAGCAGTGACTATGTTTACACACACACACACAGAGCAGTGACTATGTTTACACATACACAGCTGTGACTATGTTTACACACACACACACACACACAGCCGTGACTATGTTTACACACACACACAGAGCAGTGACTATGTTTACACACACACACACAGCAGTAACTATGTTTACACACACACACACACAGCAGTGACTATGTTTACACACTCACAAACACACAGAGCAGCGACTATGTTTACACACACACACACACAGCAGTGACTATGTTTACACACACACACACACAGAGCAGTGACTATGTTTACACACACACACACAGCAGTGACTATGTTTACACACACACACACAGCAGTGACTATGTTTACACACACACACACACACACACAGCAGTGACTATGTTTACACACACACACACAGCAGTGACTATGTTTACACACACACACACACAGCAGTGACTATGTTTACACACACACACACAGCAGTGACTATGTTTACACACACACACAGCAGTGACTATATTTACACACACACACACAGCAGTGACTATGTTTGCACACACACACACACAGCAGTGACTATGTTTAGACACACACACACAGCAGTGACTATGTTTACACACACACACACACACAGCAGTGACTATGTTTACACACACACACACACAGCAGTGACTATGTTTACACACACACACACAGAAGTGATTATGTTTACACACACACACACAGCAGTGACTATGTTTACACACACACAGCAGTGACTATGTTTACACACACACACAGCAGTGACTATGTTTACACACACACACACACACAGCAGTGACTATGTTTACACACACAGACACACACAGCAGTGACTATGTTTACACACACACACACACACACAGCAGTGACTATGTTTACACACACACACACACAGAGCAGTGACTATTTTTACACACACACACACACAGCAGTGACTAGGTTTACACACACACAGCAGTGACTATGTTTACACACACACACACACACACACACAGCAGTGACTATGTTTACACACACACACACACACACAGCAGTGACTATGTTTACAAACACACACACACACTGCAGTGACTATGTTTACACACACACAGCAGTGACTATGTTTACACACACAGCAGTGACTATGTTTACACGCACACACACACACACAGCAGTGGCTATGTTTACACACACACACACACACAGCAGTGACTATGTTTACACACACACACAGCAGTGACGATGTTTACACACACACAGCAGTGACTGTGCTTACACACACACACACAGCAGTGACTATGTTTACACACACACACAGCAGTGACTATGTTTACACACACACACAGCAGTGACTATGTTTACACACACACACACATCAGTGACTATGTTTACACACACACACAGCAGTGACTATGTTTACACACACACACAGCAGTGACTATGTTTACACACACACACACAGCAGTGACTATGTTTACACACACACACAGCAGTGACTATGTTTACACACACACACACACAGCAGTGACTACGATTACACACACACACACAGCAGTGAATATGTTTACACACACACACACACAACAGTGACTATGTTTACACACGCACACACAGCAGTGACTATGTTTACACACACACACACACAGCAGTGACTATGTTTACACACACACACACAGCAGTGACTATGTTTACACACACACACACACACAGCAGTGACTATGTTTACACACACACACACACACACAGCAGTGACTATGTTTACACACACACACACTCACACACAGCAGTGACTATGTTTACACACACAAACACACACACAGAGCAGTGACTATGTTACACACACACACAGAGCAGTGACTATGTTTACACACACACACACACACAGCAGTGACTATGTTTACACACACACACACATACAGCAGTGACTATGTTTACACACACACACAACAGTGACTATGTTTACACACACACACACAGCAGTGACTATGTTTACACACACACACACACAGCAGTGACTATGTTTACACACACACACACACAGCAGTGACTATGTTTACACACACACACACACAGCAGTGACTATGTTTACACACACACACACACACAGCAGTGACTATGTTTACACACACACACACACAGCAGTGACTATGTTTAGACACACACACACACAGCAGTGACTATGTTTACACACACACACACACAGCAGTGACTATGTTTACACACACACACACACAGCAGTGACTATGATTACACACACACACAAAGCAGTGACTATGTTTACACACAAACACACAGAAGTGATTATGTTTACACACACACACACAGCAGTGACTATGTTTACACACACACAGCAGTGACTATGTTTACACACACACACAGCAGTGACTATGTTTACACACACACACACACACAGCAGTGACTATGTTTACACACACAGACACACACAGCAGTGACTATGTTTACACACACACACACACAGCAGTGACTATGTTTACACACACACACACACAGAGCAGTGACTATGTTTACACACACACACACACACACACAGCAGTGACTATGTTTACACACACAGCAGTGACTATGTTTACAAACACACACACACACTGCAGTGACTATGTTTACACACACACAGCAGTGACTATGTTTACACACACAGCAGTGACTATGTTTACACACACACACAGCAGTGGCTATGTTTACACACACACACACACACACAGCAGTGACTATGTTTACACACACACACAGCAGTGACGATGTTTACACACACACAGCAGTGACTATGCTTACACACACACACAGCAGTGACTATGTTTACACACACAGCAGTGACTATGTTTACACACACACACACACACAGCAGTGGCTATGTTTACACACACACACACACAAAGCAGTGACTATGTTTACACACACACACTGCAGTGACTATGTTTACACACACACAGCAGTGACTATGTTTACACACACAGCAGTGACTATGTTTACACACACACACACACACAGCAGTGGCTATGTTTACACACACACACACACACAGCAGTGACTATGTTTACACACACACACAGCAGTGACGATGTTTACACACACACAGCAGTGACTATGCTTACACACACACACAGCAGTGACTATGTTTACACACACACACAGCAGTGACTATGTTTACACACACACACACATCAGTGACTATGTTTACACACACACACAGCAGTGACTATGTTTACACACACACACAGCAGTGACTATGTTTACACACACACACACAGCAGTGACTATGTTTACACACACACACAGCAGTGACTATGTTTACACACACACACACACAGCAGTGACTACGATTACACACACACACACAGCAGTGACTATGTTTACACATACACACACAACAGTGACTATGTTTACACACACACACACACACACAGCGATGACTATGTTTACACACACACACACACACAGCAGTAACTATGTTTACACACGCACACACAGCAGTGACTATGTTTACACACACACACACAGCAGTGACTATGTTTACACACACACACACAGCAGTGACTATGTTTACACACACACACACACACAGCAGTGACTATGTTTACACACACACACACACACACAGCAGTGACTATGTTTACACACACACACACACAGCAGTGACTATGTTTACACACACACACAGCAGTGACGATGTTTACACACACACACACACACACAGCAGTGACTATGATTACACACACACACACAGCAGTGACTATGTTTACACACACACACACCCACACAGCAGTGACTATGATTACACACACACACAGAGCAGTGACTATGTTTACACACACACACACAGCAGTGACTATGTTTACACACACACACACACACAGCAGTGAATATGTTTACACACACAGACACACAGCAGTGACTATGTTCACACCCACACACACACAGCAGTGACTATGTTCACACACACACACACACACACACAGCAGTGACTATGTTGATACACACACACACAGAGCAGTGACTATGTTTACACACACACACACACAGTAGTGACTACGTTTACACACACACACACACACACACAGCAGTGACTATGTTTACACACACACACACACACACCAGTGACTATGTTACACACACACACACACAGCAGTGACTATGTTTTCACACACACACACACACAGCAGTGACTATGATTACACACACACACACACACAGCAGTGACTATGTTTACACACACACACAGCAGTGACTATGTTTACACACACACAGCAGTGATTATGTTTTCACACACACACACACAGCAGTGACTATGTTTACACACACACACACACACACAGAGCAGTGACTATGTTACACACACACACAGCAGTGACTATGTTTACACACACACACACACACAGCACTGACTATGTTTTCACACACACACACACAGCAGTGACTATGTTTACACACACACACACAGCACTGACTATGTTCACACACACACACACACAGCAGTGACTATGTTTACACACACACACACAGCAGTGACTATGTTTACACACACACACAGCAGTGACTATGTTTACACACACACACACACACACAGAGCAGTGACTATGTTTACACACACACACACAGAGCAGTGACTATGTTTACACACACACACAGAACAGTGACTCTGTTTACACACACACACACAGAGAAGTGAGTATGTTTACACACACACACACAGAGCAGTGACTATGTTTACACACACAGCAGTGACTATGTTTACACACACACACACAGAGCAGTGACTATGTTTACACACACACACACAGCAGTGACTATGTTTACACACACACACACACAGAGCAATGACTATGTTTACACACACACACAGCAGTGACTATGTTTACACACACACACAGAGCAGTGACTATGTTTACACACACACACACAGAAGTGAGTATGTTTACACACACACACAGAGCAGTGACCATGTTTACACACACACACAGCAGTGACTATGTTTACACACACACACACAGCAGTGACTATGTTTACACACACACACACACAGAGAAGTGACTTTGTTTACACACACACACTCAGCAGTGACTATGTTTACACAGACACACACACACAGCAGTGACTATGTTTACACACACACACAGAGCAGTGACTATGTTTACACACACACACACAGAGCAGTGACTATGTTTACACACACACAGCTGTGACTATGTTTACACACACACACACACACACAGCCGTGACTATGTTTACACACACACACAGAGCAGTGACTATGTTTACACACACACACACACACACAGCAGTAACTATGTTTACACACACACACACACAGCAGTGACTATGTTTACACACTCACAAACACACAGAGCAGCGACTATGTTTACACACACACACACACACACAGCAGTGACTATGTTTACAGACACACACACACAGCAGTGACTATGTTCACACACACACACAGCAGTGACTATGTTTACACACACACACACAGCAGTGACTATGTTTACACACACACACACACACAGCAGTGACTATGTTTACACACACACAGCAGTGACTATGTTTACACACACACACACACAGCAGTGACTATGTTTACACACACACACACACAGCAGTGACTATGTTTACACACACACACACACAGCAGTGACTATGTTTACACACACACACACACACACAGCAGTGTCTATGTTTGCACACACACACACACAGCAGTGACTATGTTTAGACACACACACACAGCAGTGACTATGTTTACACACACACACACACAGCAGTGACTATGTTTACACACACACACACAGCAGTGACTATGATTACACACACACACAAAGCAGTGACTATGTTTACACACACACACACACACAGAAGTGATTATGTTTACACACACACACACAGCAGTGACTATGTTTACACACACACAGCAGTGACTATGTTTACACACACACACAGCAGTGACTATGTTTACACACACACACACACACAGCAGTGACTATGTTTACACACAGACACACACAGCAGTGACTATGTTTACACACACACACACACACACAGCAGTGACTATGTTTACACACACACACACACAGAGCAGTGACTATTTTTACACACACACACACACAGCAGTGACTAGGTTTACACACACACACACACACAGCAATGACTATGTTTACACACACACACACACACACAGCAGTGACTATGTTTACACACACACACACACACACAGCAGTGAATATGTTTACACACACAGACACACAGCAGTGACTATGTTCACACCCACACACACACAGCAGTGACTATGTTCACACACACACACACACACACACAGCAGTGACTATGTTGATACACACACACACAGAGCAGTGACTATGTTTACACACACACACACAGCAGTGACTACGTTTACAAACACACACACACACACAGCAGTGACTATGTTTACACACACACACACACACACCAGTGACTATGTTACACACACACACACACACAGCAGTGACTATGTTTTCACACACACACACACACAGCAGTGACTATGATTACACACACACACACAGCAGTGACTATGTTTACACACACACACAGCAGTGACTATGTTTACACACACACAGCAGTGATTATGTTTTCACACACACACACACAGCAGTGACTATGTTTACACACACACACACACACAGAGCAGTGACTATGTTACACACACACACAGCAGTGACTATGTTTACACACACACACACACACAGCACTGACTATGTTTTCACACACACACACACAGCAGTGACTATGTTTACACACACACACACAGCACTGACTATGTTCACACACACACACACACAGCAGTGACTATGTTTACACACACACACACAGCAGTGACTATGTTTACACACACACACAGCAGTGACTATGTTTACACACACACACACACACAGAGCAGTGACTATGTTTACACACACACACACAGAGCAGTGACTATGTTTACACACACACACACAGAACAGTGACTCTGTTTACACACACACACACAGAGAAGTGAGTATGTTTACACACACACACAGAGAGCAGTGACTATGTTTACACACACAGCAGTGACTATGTTTACACACACACACACACAGAGCAGTGACTATGTTTACACACACACACACAGCAGTGACTATGTTTACACACACACACACACAGAGCAATGACTATGTTTACACACACACACAGCAGTGACTATGTTTACACACACACACAGAGCAGTGACTATGTTTACACACACACACACAGAAGTGAGTATGTTTACACACACACACACAGAGCAGTGAGCATGTTTACACACACACACAGCAGTGACTATGTTTCACACACATACACAGCAGTGACTATGTTTACACACACACACACACAGAGAAGTGACTTTGTTTACACACACACACTCAGCAGTGACTATGTTTACACAGACACACACACACAGCAGTGACTATGTTTACACACACACACAGAGCAGTGACTATGTTTACACACACACACACAGAGCAGTGACTATGTTTACACACACACAGCTGTGACTATGTTTACACACACACACACACACAGCCGTGACTATGTTTACATACACACACAGAGCAGTGACTATGTTTACACACACACACACACACACAGCAGTAACTATGTTTACACACACACACACACAGCAGTGACTATGTTTACACACTCACAAACACACAGAGCAGCGACTATGTTTACACACACACACACACAGCAGTGACTATGTTCACACACACACACACACACACACAGCAGTGACTATGTTGATACACACACACACAGAGCAGTGACTATGTTTACACACACACACACAGCAGTGACTACGTTTACACACACACACACACAGCAGTGACTATGTTTACACACACACACACACACACCAGTGACTATGTTACACACACACACACACACACACAGCAGTGACTATGTTTTCACACACACACACACACAGCAGTGACTATGATTACACACACACACACAGCAGTGACTATGTTTACACACACACACAGCAGTGACTATGTTTACACACACACAGCAGTGATTATGTTTTCACACACACACACACAGCAGTGACTATGTTTACACACACACACACACACACAGAGCAGTGACTATGTTACACACACACACAGCAGTGACTATGTTTACACACACACACACACACAGCACTGACTATGTTTTCACACACACACACACAGCAGTGACTATGTTTACACACACACACACAGCACTGACTATGTTCACACACACACACACACAGCAGTGACTATGTTTACACACACACACACAGCAGTGACTATGTTTACACACACACACAGCAGTGACTTTGTTTACACACACACACACACACACAGAGCAGTGACTATGTTTACACACACACACACAGAGCAGTGACTATGTTTACACACACACACACAGAACAGTGACTCTGTTTACACACACACACACAGAGAAGTGAGTATGTTTACACACACACACAGAGAGCAGTGACTATGTTTACACACACAGCAGTGACTATGTTTACACACACACACACACAGAGCAGTGACTATGTTTACACACACACACACACAGCAGTGACTATGTTTACACACACACACACACAGAGCAATGACTATGTTTACACACACACACAGCAGTGACTATGTTTACACACACACACAGAGCAGTGACTATGTTTACACACACACACACAGAAGTGAGTATGTTTACACACACACACACAGAGCAGTGACCATGTTTACACACACACACAGCAGTGACTATGTTTACACACACACACACAGCAGTGACTATGTTTACACACACACACACACAGAGAAGTGACTTTGTTTACACACACACACTCAGCAGTGACTATGTTTACACAGACACACACACACAGCAGTGACTATGTTTACACACACACACAGAGCAGTGACTATGTTTACACACACACACACAGAGCAGTGACTATGTTTACACACACACAGCTGTGACTATGTTTACACACACACACACACACAGCCGTGACTATGTTTACACACACACACAGAGCAGTGACTCTGTTTACACACACACACACACACAGCAGTAACTATGTTTACACACACACACACACAGCAGTGACTATGTTTACACACTCACAAACACACAGAGCAGCGACTATGTTTACACACACACACACACACACACAGCAGTGACTATGTTTACACACACACACACACAGCAGTGACTATGTTCACACACACACAGCAGTGACTATGTTTACACACACACACACAGCAGTGACTATGTTTACACACACACACACACACACAGCAGTGACTATGTTTACACACACACAGCAGTGACTATGTTTACACACACACAGCAGTGACTATGTTTACACACACACACACACAGCAGTGACTATGTTTACACACACACACACACAGCAGTGACTATGTTTACACACACACACACAGCAGTGACTATGTTTACACACACACACACACACAGCAGTGACTATGTTTGCACACACACACACACAGCAGTGACTATGTTTAGACACACACACACAGCAGTGACTATGTTTACACACACACACACACAGCAGTGACTATGTTTACACACACACACACACAGCAGTGACTATGATTACACACACACACAAAGCAGTGACTATGTTTACACACACACACACACACAGAAGTGATTATGTTTACACACACACACACAGCAGTGACTATGTTTACACACACACAGCAGTGACTATGTTTACACACACACACAGCAGTGACTATGTTTACACACACACACACACACAGCAGTGACTATGTTTACACACAGACACACACAGCAGTGACTATGTTTACACACACACACACACACACAGCAGTGACTATGTTTACACACACACACACACAGAGCAGTGACTATTTTTACACACACACACACACAGCAGTGACTAGGTTTACACACACACACACACACAGCAGTGACTATGTTTACACACACACACACACACAGCAGTGACTATATTTACACACACACACACACACAGCAGTGACTATGTTTACAAACACACACACACACTGCAGTGACTATGTTTACACACACACAGCAGTGACTATGTTTACACACACAGCAGTGACTATGTTTACACACACACACACACACACAGCAGTGGCTATGTTTACACACACACACACACACAGCAGTGACTATGTTTACACACACACACAGCAGTGACGATGTTTACACACACACAGCAGTGACTATGCTTACACACACACACACAGCAGTGACTATGTTTACACACACACACAGCAGTGACTATGTTTACACACACACACAGCAGTGACTATGTTTACACACACACACACATCAGTGACTATGTTTACACACACACACACAGCAGTGACTATGTTTACACACACACACAGCAGTGACTATGTTTACACACACACACACAGCAGTGACTATGTTTACACACACACACAGCAGTGACGATGTTTACACACACACAGCAGTGACTATGCTTACACACACACACACAGCAGTGACTATGTTTACACA
Organism: Scyliorhinus torazame; assembly: GCF_047496885.1. NCBI lineage: Eukaryota > Metazoa > Chordata > Chondrichthyes > Carcharhiniformes > Scyliorhinidae > Scyliorhinus > Scyliorhinus torazame. The sequence goes on from NC_092715.1 coordinate 11,160,323, forward strand.
CACACACAGCAGTGACTATGTTTACACACACACACAGCAGTGACTATGTTTACACACACACACACACAGCAGTGACTACGATTACACACACACACACAGCAGTGACTATGTTTACACACACACACACACACACACAACAGTGACTATGTTTACACACACACACACACACAGCGGTGACTATGTTTACACACACACACACACACACAGCAGTAACTATGTTTACACACGCACACACAGCAGTGACTATGTTTACACACACACACACACACAGCAGTGACTATGTTTACACACACAAACACAGCAGTGACTATGTTTACACACACACACACACAGCAGTGATTATGTTTACACACACACACACAGCAGTGACTATGTTTACACACACACACACACAGCAGTGACTATGTTTACACACACACACACACAGCAGTGACTATGTTTACACACACACACACACACACAGCAGTGACTATGATTACACACACACACACAGCAGTGACTATGTTTACACACACACACACACACACAGCAGTGACTATGATTACACACACACACAGAGCAGTGACTATGTTTACACACACACACAGCAGTGACTATGTTTACACACACACACACACACAGCAGTGACTATGTTTATACACACCCACACACAGCAATGACTATGTTTACACACACACACACACACAGCAGTGACTATGTTTACACACACACACACAGCAGTGAATATGTTTACACACACAGACACACAGCAGTGACTATGTTCACACCCACACACACACAGCAGTGACTATGTTCACACACACACACACACACAGCAGTGACTATGTTGATACACACACACACAGAGCAGTGACTATGTTTACACACACACACAGCAGTGACTACGTTTACACACACACACAGCAGTGACTATGTTTACACACACACACACACACACACCGGTGACTATGTTACACACACACACACACACAGCAGTGACTATGTTTACACACACACACACACACAGAGCAGTGACACTGTTTACACACACACACACACAGAAGTGAGTATGTTTACGCACACACACACAGAGCAGTGACTATGTTTACACACACACAGCAGTGACTATGTTTACACACACACACACACAGAGCAGTGACTATGTTTACACACACACACACACACACACACAGAGCAGTGACTATGTTTACACACACACACACAGCAGTGATTATGTTTACACACACACACAGAGCAGTGACTATGTTTACACACACACACGCACACAGAAGTATGTTTACACACACACACAGAGCAGTGACCATGTTTACACACACACACAGCAGTGACTATGTTTACACACACACACACAGCAGTGACTATGTTTACACACACACACACACACACAGAGAAGTGACTTTGTTTACACACACACACACACAGCAGTGACTATGTTTACACAGACACACACACACACAGCAGTGACTATGTTTACACACACACACAGAGCAGTGACTATGTTTACACACACACACACAGAGCAGTGACTATGTTTACACACACACACAGCAGTGACGATGTTTACACACACACAGCAGTGACTATGCTTACACACACACACACAGCAGTGACTATGTTTACACACACACACAGCAGTGACTATGTTTACACACACACACAGCAGTGACTATGTTTACACACACACACACATCAGTGACTATGTTTACACACACACACAGCAGTGACTATGTTTACACACACACACAGCAGTGACTATGTTTACACACACACACACAGCAGTGACTATGTTTACACACACACACAGCAGTGACTATGTTTACACACACACACACACAGCAGTGACTACGATTACACACACACACACAGCAGTGACTATGTTTACACACACACACACACACACACAACAGTGACTATGTTTACACACACACACACACACACAGCGGTGACTATGTTTACACACACACACACACACACAGCAGTAACTATGTTTACACACGCACACACAGCAGTGACTATGTTTACACACACACACACACACAGCAGTGACTATGTTTACACACACACACACAGCAGTGACTATGTTTACACACACACACACACAGCAGTGATTATGTTTACACACACACACACACACACAGCAGTGACTATGTTTACACACACACACACACAGCAGTGACTATGTTTACACACACACACACACACAGCAGTGACTATGTTTACACACACACACACACACACAGCAGTGACTACGTTTACACACACACACACACACACAGCAGTGACTATGTTTACACACACACACACACACACCGGTGACTATGTTACACACACACACACAGCAGTGACTATGTTTACACACACAGAGCAGTGACACTGTTTACACACACACACGCACAGAAGTGAGTATGTTTACACACACACACACAGAGCAGTGACTATGTTTACACACACACACACACAGCAGTGACTATGTTTACACACACACACACACAGAGCAGTGACTATGTTTACACACACACACACACACAGCAGTGACTATGTTTACACACACACACACACAGAGCAGTGACTATGTTTACACACACACACACAGCAGTGACTATGTTTACACACACACACAGAGCAGTGACTATGTTTACACACACACACGCACACAGAAGTATGTTTACACACACACACAGAGCAGTGACCATGTTTACACACACACACAGCAGTGACTATGTTTACACACACACACACAGCAGTGACTATGTTTACACACACACACACACACAGAGAAGTGACTTTGTTTACACACACACACACACAGCAGTGACTATGTTTACACAGACACACACACACACAGCAGTGACTATGTTTACACACACACACAGAGCAGTGACTATGTTTACACACACACACACAGAGCAGTGACTATGTTTACACACACACACACACAGCTGTGACTATGTTTACACACACACACACACACAGCCGTGACTATGTTTACACACACACACAGAGCAGTGACTATGTTTACACACACACACACACACACAGCAGTGACTATGTTTACACACACACACACAGCAGTGACTATGTTTACACACTCACAAACACACAGAGCAGCGACTATGTTTACACACACACACACACACACACAGCAGTGACTATGTTTACACACACACACACACAGCAGTGACTATGTTTACACACACACACACAGCAGTGACTATGTTTACACACACACACACACACACAGCAGTGACTATGTTGACACACACACACAGAGCAGTGACTATGTTTACACACACACACACACACAGCAGTGACTATGTTTACACGCACACACACAGAGCAGTGACTATGTTTACACACACACACATACAGCAGTGACTATGTTTACACACACACACACAGAGCAGTGACTATGTTTACACACACACACACACACAGCATTGACTATGTTTACACACACACACAGAGCAGTGACTATGTTTACACACACACACACAGAGCAGTGACTATGTTTACACACACACACAGAGCAGTGACTATGTTTACACACACACACACAGCAGTGACTATGTTTACACACACACACACAGAGCAGTGACTAATTTTACACACACACACACACAGAGCAGTGACTATGTTTACACACACACACACTGAGCACTGACAATGTTTACACACACACAGAGCAGTGACTATGTTTACACACACACACACAGAGCAGTGACTATGTTTACACACACACACAGAGCAGTGACTATGTTTACACACACACACACAGCAGTGACTATGTTTAAACGCACACACACACACACACAGCAGTGACTATGTTTACACACACACACAGCAGTGACTATGTTTACACACACACACACAGAGCAGTGACTATGTTTACACACACACACAGCAGTGACTACGTTTACACACACACACAGCAGTGACTATGTTTACACACACACACACACAGAGCAGTGACGATGTTTGCACACACACACACAGCAGTGACTATGTTTACACACACACACACAGAGCAGTGACTATGTTTTACACACACACACACACACAGAGCAGTGACTATGTTTACACACACACAGCAGTGACTATGTTTACACACACACACACAGAGCAGTGACTATGTTTACACACACACACAGAGCAGTGACTATGTTTACACACACACAGCAGTGACTATGTTTACACACACAGACACACAGCAGTGACTATGTTCACACCCACACACACACAGCAGTGACTATGTTCACACACACACACACACACAGCAGTGACTATGTTGATACACACACACACACAGAGCAGTGACTATGTTTACACACACACACAGCAGTGACTACGTTTACACACACACACACACACACAGCAGTGACTATGTTTACACACACACACACACACACCGGTGACTATGTTACACACACACACACAGCAGTGACTATGTTTACACACACAGAGCAGTGACACTGTTTACACACACACACGCACAGAAGTGAGTATGTTTACACACACACACACAGAGCAGTGACTATGTTTACACACACACACACACAGCAGTGACTATGTTTACACACACACACACACAGAGCAGTGACTATGTTTACACACACACACACACAGCAGTGACTATGTTTACACACACACACACACAGAGCAGTGACTATGTTTACACACACACACACAGCAGTGACTATGTTTACACACACACACAGAGCAGTGACTATGTTTACACACACACACGCACACAGAAGTATGTTTACACACACACACAGAGCAGTGACCATGTTTACACACACACACAGCAGTGACTATGTTTACACACACACACACAGCAGTGACTATGTTTACACACACACACACACACAGAGAAGTGACTTTGTTTACACACACACACACACAGCAGTGACTATGTTTACACAGACACACACACACACAGCAGTGACTATGTTTACACACACACACAGAGCAGTGACTATGTTTACACACACACACACAGAGCAGTGACTATGTTTACACACACACACACACAGCTGTGACTATGTTTACACACACACACACACACAGCCGTGACTATGTTTACACACACACACAGAGCAGTGACTATGTTTACACACACACACACACACACAGCAGTGACTATGTTTACACACACACACACAGCAGTGACTATGTTTACACACTCACAAACACACAGAGCAGCGACTATGTTTACACACACACACACACACACACAGCAGTGACTATGTTTACACACACACACACACAGCAGTGACTATGTTTACACACACACACACAGCAGTGACTATGTTTACACACACACACACACACACAGCAGTGACTATGTTGACACACACACACACAGCATTGACTATGTTTACACACACACACACAGAGCAGTGACTATGTTTACACACACACACACACAGCAGTGACTATGTTTACACGCACACACACAGAGCAGTGACTATGTTTACACACACACACATACAGCAGTGACTATGTTTACACACACACACACAGAGCAGTGACTATGTTTACACACACACACACACACAGCATTGACTATGTTTACACACACACACAGAGCAGTGACTATGTTTACACACACACACACAGAGCAGTGACTATGTTTACACACACACACAGAGCAGTGACTATGTTTACACACACACACACAGCAGTGACTATGTTTACACACACACACACAGAGCAGTGACTAATTTTGCACACACACACACACAGAGCAGTGACTATGTTTACACACACACACACTGAGCACTGACAATGTTTACACACACACAGAGCAGTGACTATGTTTACACACACACAGACAGAGCAGTGACTATGTTTACACACACACACAGAGCAGTGACTATGTTTACACACACACACACAGCAGTGACTATGTTTAAACGCACACACACACACACACAGCAGTGACTATGTTTACACACACACACAGCAGTGACTATGTTTACACACACACACACAGAGCAGTGACTATGTTTACACACACACACAGCAGTGACTACGTTTACACACACACACAGCAGTGACTATGTTTACACACACACACACACAGAGCAGTGACGATGTTTACACACACACACACAGCAGTGACTATGTTTACACACACACACACAGAGCAGTGACTATGTTTTACACACACACACACACACAGAGCAGTGACTATGTTTACACACACACAGCAGTGACTATGTTTACACACACACACACAGAGCAGTGACTATGTTTACACACACACACAGAGCAGTGACTATGTTTACACACACACAGCAGTGACTATGTTTACACACACACACACAGAGCAGTGACTATGTTTACACACACACACACACACAGCAGTGACTATGTTTACACACACACACACAGCAGTGACTATGTTTACACACACAAACACACACACAGAGCAGTGACTATGTTTACACAAACACACAGACAGCAGCAGTGACTATGTTTACACACACACACACAGCAGTGACTATGTTCACACACACACACACACACAGCAGTGACTATGTTTACACACACACACACACAGCAGTGACTATGTTTACACACACACACACAGAGCAATGACTATGTTTACACACACACACACACACAGCAGTGACTATGTTTACACACACACAGCAGTGACTATGTTTACACACACACACAGCAGTGACTATGTTTACACACTGACACACACACAGCAGTGACTATGTTTACACACGCACACACACACAGCAGTGACTATGTTTACACACACACACACACACACACAGCAGTGACTATGTATACACACACACACACACACACAGCAGTGACTATGTTTACACACACACACACAGCAGTGACTATGTTTACACACACACAGTAGTGACTATGTTTACACACACACAGAGCAGTGACTATGTTTACACACACACACACACAGAGCAGTGACTATGTATACACACACACACACACACAGCAGTGACTATGTTTACACACACACACGCACACAGCAGTGACTATGTTTACACACACACACACAGAGCAGTGACTATGTTTACACAAACACACACACAGCAGTGACTATGTTTACACACACACACACACAGAGCAGTGACTATGTTTACACACACACACACACAGATTCATAGATTCATAGAATTTACAGTGCAGAAGGAGGCCATTCGGCCCATCGAGTCTGCACCGGCTCTTGGAAAGAGCACCCTACCCAAGCCCACACCACCCTATCCCCATAACCCAGTAACCCCACTCAACCAACACTCAGGGCAATTTTGGACACTAAGGGCAATTTAGCATGGCCAATCCACCTAACCTGCACATCTTTGGACTGTGGGAGGAAACCGGAGCACCCGGAGGAAACCCACGCACACACGGGGAGGATGTGCAGACTCCGCACAGACAGTGACCCAGCCGGGAATCGAACCTGGGACCCTGGAGCTGTGAAGCAATTGCGCTAACCGCTATGCTACCGTGCTGCCCAAACACACACACACAGAGCAGTGACTATGTTTACACACACACACACAGCAGTGACTATGTTTACACACACACACACACACACAGCAGTGCCTATGTTTACACACACACACGCACACAGCAGTGACTATGTTTACACACACACACACAGAGCAGTGACTATGTTTACACACACACACACACAGCAGTGACTATGTTTACACACACACACACAGCAGTGACTATGTTTACACACACACACACACACACAGCAGTGACTATGTTGACACACACACACACAGCATTGACTATGTTTACACACACACACAGAGCAGTGACTATGTTTACACACACACACACACAGCAGTGACTATGTTTACACACACACACACACACACAGCAGTGACTATGTTTACACACACACACGCACACAGCAGTGACTATGTTTACACACACACACACAGAGCAGTGACTATGTTTACACACACACACAGAGCAGTGACTATGTTTACACACACACAGCAGTGACTATGTTTACACACACACACACAGAGCAGTGACTATGTTTACACACACACACACACACACAGCAGTGACTATGTTTACACACACACACACAGCAGTGACTATGTTTACACACACAAACACACACACAGAGCAGTGACTATGTTTACACAAACACACAGACAGCAGCAGTGACTATGTTTACACACACACACACAGCAGTGACTATGTTCACACACACACACACACACAGCAGTGACTATGTTTACACACACACACACACAGCAGTGACTATGTTTACACACACACACACAGAGCAATGACTATGTTTACACACACACACACACAGCAGTGACTATGTTTACACACACACAGCAGTGACTATGTTTACACACACACACAGCAGTGACTATGTTTACACACTGACACACACACAGCAGTGACTATGTTTACACACGCACACACACACAGCAGTGACTATGTTTACACACACACACACACACACACAGCAGTGACTATGTATACACACACACACACACACACAGCAGTGACTATGTTTACACACACACACACAGCAGTGACTATGTTTACACACACACAGTAGTGACTATGTTTACACACACACAGAGCAGTGACTATGTTTACACACACACACACACAGAGCAGTGACTATGTATACACACACACACACACACAGCAGTGACTATGTTTACACACACACACGCACACAGCAGTGACTATGTTTACACACACACACACAGAGCAGTGACTATGTTTACACAAACACACACACAGCAGTGACTATGTTTACACACACACACACACAGAGCAGTGACTATGTTTACACACACACACACACAGAGCAGTGACTATGTTTACACACACACAGCAGTGACTATGTTTACACACACACACACAGAGAAGTGACTATGTTTACACACACACACACACAGAGCAGTGACTATGTTTACACACACACACACAGAGCAGTGACTATGTTTACACACACACACACACACAGAGCAGTGACTATTTTTACACACGCACACACACACACACACACAGAGCAGTGACTATGTTTCCACACACAGACAGAGCAGAGACTATGTTTACACACACACACACACAGAGTAGTGACTATGTTTACACACACACACAGAGCAGTGACTATGTTTACACACACACGCAGAGCAGTGACTATGTTTACACACACACACACACAGAGCAGTGACTATGTTTACACACACACATACAGAGCAGTGACTATGTTTACACACACACACACAGAGCAGTGACTATGTTTACACACACACACACACACAGCAGTGACTATGTTTACACACACACACACAGAGCAGTGACTATGTTTACACACACACACACACACACACAGAGCAGTGACTATGTTTACAGACACACACACACAGCAGTGACTATGGTTACACACACACACACACAGAGCAGTGACTATGTTTACACACACACACACACAGAGCAGTGACTATGTTTACACACACACACACACACACACAGCAGTGACTATGTTTACACACACACACACAGCAGTGACTATGTTTACACACACAAACACACACACAGAGCAGTGACTATGTTTACACAAACACACAGACAGCAGCAGTGACTATGTTTACACACACACACACAGCAGTGACTATGTTCACACACACACACACACACACAGCAGTGACTATGTTTACACACACACACACACAGCAGTGACTATGTTTACACACACACACACAGAGCAATGACTATGTTTACACACACACACACACAGCAGTGACTATGTTTACACACACACAGCAGTGACTATGTTTACACACACACACAGCAGTGACTATGTTTACACACTGACACACACACAGCAGTGACTATGTTTACACACGCACGCACACACAGCAGTGACTATGTTTACACACACACACACACACACACAGCAGTGACTATGTATACACACACACACACACACACACAGCAGTGACTATGTTTACACACACACACACAGCAGTGACTATGTTTACACACACACACAGTAGTGACTATGTTTACACACACACAGAGCAGTGACTATGTTTACACACACACACACACACAGAGCAGTGACTATGTATACACACACACACACACACAGCAGTGACTATGTTTACACACACACACGCACACAGCAGTGACTATGTTTACACACACACACACAGAGCAGTGACTATGTTTACACAAACACACACACAGCAATGACTATGTTTACACACACACACACACAGAGCAGTGACTATGTTTACACACACACACAGAGCAGTGACTATGTTTACACACACACACACACAGAAGTGAGTATGTTTACACACACACACACAGAGCAGTGACCATGTTTACACACACACACAGCAGTGACTATGTTTACACACACACACACAGCAGTGACTATGTTTACACACACACACACACACAGAGAAGTGACTTTGTTTACACACACACACACAGCAGTGACTATGTTTACACAGACACACACACACACAGCAGTGACTATGTTTACACACACACACAGAGCAGTGACTATGTTTACACACACACACACAGAGCAGTGACTATGTTTACACACACACACAGCAGTGACTATGTTTACACACACATACACACACAGCAGTGACTATGTTTACACACACACACACAGCAGTGACTATGTTTACACACACACACACAGAGCAGTGACTATGTTTACACACACACACACAGCAGTGTCTATGTTTACACACACACAGCAGTGACTATGTTTACACACACACACACACACAGCAGTGACTATGTTTACAGACACACAGCAGTGACTATGTTTACACACACACAGACACAGAGCAGTGACTATGTTTACACACACACACACACACAGCAGTGACTCTGTTTACACACACACACACACAGCAGTGACTATGTTTACACACACACACACAGCAGTGACTATGATTACACACACACACACAGCAATGACTATGTTTACACACACACACACAGCAGTGACTATGTTTCCACACACACACACACACACACACACAGCAGTGACTATGTTTTCACACACACACACACAGCAGTGACTATGTTTACACACACACAGCAGTGACTATGCTTACACACACACACAGCAGTGACTATGTTTACACACACACACACACAGCAGTGACTATGTTTACACACACACACACACAGCAGTGACTATGTTTACACACACACACACACACACAGCAGTGACTATGTTTACACACACACACAGAGCAGTGACTATGTTTACACACACACACACAGCAGTGACTATGTTTACACACACACACACACACAGCAGTGACTATGTTTACACACACACACACACACACAGCAGTGACTATGTTTACACACACACACACACAGCAGTGACTATGTTTACACACACACAGCAGTGACTATGTTTACACACACACAGCAGTGACTATGTTTACACACACAGCAGTGACTATGTTTACACACACACACAGCAGTGACTATGTTTACACACACACATGCACACAGCAGTGACTATGTTTACACACACACACACACAGCAGTGACTATGTTTACACACACACAGCAGTGACTATGTTTACACACACACATGCACACAGCAGTGACTATGTTTACACACACACACACACAGAGCAGTGACTATTTTTACACACGCACACACACACACACACACAGAGCAGTGACTATGTTTCCACACACACACAGAGCAGAGACTATGTTTACACACACACACACACAGAGTAGTGACTATGTTTACACACACACACAGAGCAGTGACTATGTTTACACACACACGCAGAGCAGTGACTATGTTTACACACACACACACACAGAGCAGTGACTATGTTTACACACACACATACAGAGCAGTGACTATGTTTACACACACACACACACAGAGCAGTGACTATGTTTACACACACACACACACACACAGCAGTGACTATGTTTACACACACACACACAGAGGAGTGACTATGTTTACACACACACACACACACACACAGAGCAGTGACTATGTTTACAGACACACACACACAGCAGTGACTATGGTTACACACACACACACACAGAGCAGTGACTATGTTTACAGACACACACACACAGCAGTGACTATGTTTACACACACACAGCAGTGACTATGTTTACACACACACAGACACAGAGCAGTGACTATGTTTACACACACACACACACACACAGCAGTGACTCTGTTTACACACACACACACACAGCAGTGACTATGTTTACACACACACACACAGCAGTGACTATGATTACACACACACACACAGCAATGACTATGTTTACACACACACACACAGCAGTGACTATGTTTCCACACACACACACACACACACACACAGCAGTGACTATGTTTTCACACACACACACACAGCAGTGACTATGTTTACACACACACAGCAGTGACTATGCTTACACACACACACAGCAGTGACTATGTTTACACACACACACACACAGCAGTGACTATGTTTACACACACACACACACAGCAGTGACTATGTTTACACACACACACACACACACAGCAGTGACTATGTTTACACACACACACACAGAGCAGTGACTATGTTTACACACACACACACAGCAGTGACTATGTTTACACACACACACACACACAGCAGTGACTATGTTTACACACACACACACACACACAGCAGTGACTATGTTTACACACACACACACAGCAGTGACTATGTTTACACACACACAGCAGTGACTATGTTTACACACACACAGCAGTGACTATGTTTACACACACAGCAGTGACTATGTTTACACACACACACAGCAGTGACTATGTTTACACACACACATGCACACAGCAGTGACTATGTTTACACACACACACACACAGCAGTGACTATGTTTACACACACACAGCAGTGACTATGTTTACACACACACATGCACACAGCAGTGACTATGTTTACACACACACACACACACAGAGCAGTGACTATTTTTACACACGCACACACACACACACACACAGAGCAGTGACTATGTTTCCACACACACACAGAGCAGAGACTATGTTTACACACACACACACACAGAGTAGTGACTATGTTTACACACACACACAGAGCAGTGACTATGTTTACACACACACGCAGAGCAGTGACTATGTTTACACACACACACACACAGAGCAGTGACTATGTTTACACACACACATACAGAGCAGTGACTATGTTTACACACACACACACACAGAGCAGTGACTATGTTTACACACACACACACACACACAGCAGTGACTATGTTTACACACACACACACAGAGGAGTGACTATGTTTACACACACACACACACACACACAGAGCAGTGACTATGTTTACAGACACACACACACAGCAGTGACTATGGTTACACACACACACACACAGAGCAGTGACTATGTTTACACACACACACACACAGAGCAGTGACTATGTTTACACACACACACACACACACAGCAGTGACTATGTTTACACACACACACACAGCAGTGACTATGTTTACACACACAAACACACACACAGAGCAGTGACTATGTTTACACAAACACACAGACAGCAGCAGTGACTATGTTTACACACACACACACAGCAGTGACTATGTTCACACACGCACACACACACACAGCAGTGACTATGTTTACACACACACACATACAGCAGTGACTATGTTTACACACACACACACAGAGCAATGACTATGTTTACACACACACACACACAGCAGTGACAATGTTTACACACACACAGCAGTGACTATGTTTACACACACACACAGCAGTGACTATGTTTACACACTGACACACACACAGCAGTGACTATGTTTACACACGCACACACACACAGCAGTGACTATGTTTACACACACACACACAGCAGTGACTATGTATACACACACACACACACACACAGCAGTGACTATGTTTACACACACACACACAGCAGTGACTATGTTTACACACACACACAGTAGTGACTATGTTTACACACACACAGAGCAGTGACTATGTTTACACACACACACACACAGAGCAGTGACTATGTATACACACACACACACACACAGCAGTGACTATGTTTACACACACACATGCACACAGCAGTGACTATGTTTACACACACACACACAGAGCAGTGACTATGTTTACACAAACACACACACAGCAGTGACTATGTTTACACACACACACACACAGAGCAGTGACTATGTTTACACACACACACACACAGAGCAGTGACTATGTTTCCACACACACAGCAGTGACTATGTTTACACACACACACACAGAGAAGTGACTATGTTTACACACACACACACACAGAGCAGTGACTATGTTTACACACACACACACAGAGCAGTGACTATGTTTACACACACACACACACACAGAGCAGTGACTATTTTTACACACACACACACACACAGAGCAGTGACTATGTTTCCACACACACACAGAGCAGAGACTATGTTTACACACACACACACACACAGAGTAGTGACTATGTTTACACACACACACAGAGCAGTGACTATGTTTACACACACACGCAGAGCAGTGACTATGTTTACACACACACACACACAGAGCAGTGACTATGTTTACACACACACATACAGAGCAGTGACTATGTTTACACACACACACACAGAGCAGTGACTATGTTTACACACACACACACACACAGCAGTGACTATGTTTACACACACACACACAGAGCAGTGACTATGTTTACACACACACACACACACACAGAGCAGTGACTATGTTTACAGACACACACACACAGCAGTGACTATGGTTACATACACACACACACAGAGCAGTGACTATGTTTACACACACACACACACAGAGCAGTGACTATGTTTACACACACACACACACACACACAGCAGTGACTATGTTTACACACACACACACAGCAGTGACTATGTTTACACACACAAACACACACACAGAGCAGTGACTATGTTTACACAAACACACAGACAGCAGCAGTGACTATGTTTACACACACACACACAGCAGTGACTATGTTCACACACACACACACACACACAGCAGTGACTATGTTTACACACACACACACACAGCAGTGACTATGTTTACACACACACACACAGAGCAATGACTATGTTTACACACACACACACACAGCAGTGACTATGTTTACACACACACAGCAGTGACTATGTTTACACACACACACACACACAGCAGTGACTATGTTTACACACACACACACACAGCAGTGACTATGTTTACACACACACACACAGAGCAATGACTATGTTTACACACACACACACACAGCAGTGACTATGTTTACACACACACAGCAGTGACTATGTTTACACACACACACACAAACAGCAGTGACTATGTTTACACACACACAGCAGTGACTATGTTTACACACACACACACACACAGCAGTGACTATGTTTACACACTGACACACACACAGCAGTGACTATGTTTACACACGCACACACACACAGCAGTGACTATGTTTACACACACACACACACACACACAGCAGTGACTATGTATACACACACACACACACACACAGCAGTGACTATGTTTACACACACACACACAGCAGTGACTATGTTTACACACACACACAGTAGTGACTATGTTTACACACACACAGAGCAGTGACTATGTTTACACACACACACACACACAGAGCAGTGACTATGTATACACACACACACACACACAGCAGTGACTATGTTTACACACACACACGCACACAGCAGTGACTATGTTTACACACACACACACAGAGCAGTGACTATGTTTACACAAACACACACACAGCAGTGACTATGTTTACACACACACACACACAGAGCAGTGACTATGTTTACACACACACACAGAGCAGTGACTATGTTTACACACACACACACACAGAAGTGAGTATGTTTACACACACACACACAGAGCAGTGACCATGTTTACACACACACACAGCAGTGACTATGTTTACACACACACACACAGCAGTGACTATGTTTACACACACACACACACACAGAGAAGTGACTTTGTTTACACACACACACACAGCAGTGACTATGTTTACACAGACACACACACAGCAGTGACTATGTTTACACACACACACAGAGCAGTGACTATGTTTACACACACACACACAGAGCAGTGACTATGTTTACACACACACACAGCAGTGACTATGTTTACACACACATACACACACAGCAGTGACTATGTTTACACACACACACACAGCAGTGACTATGTTTACACACACACACACAGAGCAGTGACTATGTTTACACACACACACACAGCAGTGTCTATGTTTACACACACACAGCAGTGACTATGTTTACACACACACACACACACAGCAGTGACTATGTTTACACACACACAGCAGTGACTATGTTTACACACACACACACACACAGAGCAGTGACTATGTTTACACACACACACACACACAGCAGTGACTCTGTTTACACACACACACACACAGCAGTGACTATGTTTACACACACACACACAGCAGTGACTATGATTACACACACACACACAGCAATGACTATGTTTACACACACACACACAGCAGTGACTATGTTTCCACACACACACACACACACACACACAGCAGTGACTATGTTTTCACACACACACACACAGCAGTGACTATGTTTACACACACACAGCAGTGACTATGCTTACACACACACACAGCAGTGACTATGTTTACACACACACACACACAGCAGTGACTATGTTTACACACACACACACACAGCAGTGACTATGTTTACACACACACACACACACACACAGCAGTGACTATGTTTACACACACACACACAGAGCAGTGACGATGTTTACACACACACACACACAGCAGTGACTATGTTTACACACACACACACACAGCAGTGACTATGTTTACACACACACACACACACACAGCAGTGACTATGTTTACACACACACACACACAGCAGTGACTATGTTTACACACACACAGCAGTGACTATGTTTACACACACACAGCAGTGACTATGTTTACACACACAGCAGTGACTATGTTTACACACACACACAGCAGTGACTATGTTTACACACACACATGCACACAGCAGTGACTATGTTTACACACACACACACACACAGCAGTGACTATGTTTACACACACACAGCAGTGACTATGCTTACACACACACACAGCAGTGACTATGTTTACACACACACAGCAGTGACTATGTTTACACACACACACACACACACAGCAGTGACTATGTTTACACACACACACACACACAGCAGTGACTATGTTTACACACACACACAGCAGTGACTATGTTTACACACACACACGCACAGCAGTGACTATGTTTACACACACACACACACAGCAGTGACTATGTTTACACACACACACACACAGCAGTGACTATGTTTACACACACACACACACAGCAGTGACTATGATTACACACACACACAGCAGTGACTATGTTTACACACACACACACAGCAGTGACTATGTTTACAAACACACACACACAGCAGTGACTATGTTTACACACACACACACACACAGCAGTGACTATGTTTACACACACACACAGCAGTGACTATGTTTACACACACACACACACACAGCAGTGACTATGTTTACACACACACAAACACACACACAGCAGTGACTATGTTTACACACACACACAGCAGTGACTATGTTTACACACACACACACAGCAGTGACTATGTTTACACACACACACACACAGCAGTGACTATGTTTACACACACACACACACAGCAGTGACTATGTTTACACACACACACACACAGCAGTGACTATGATTACACACACACACACAGCAGTGACTATGTTTACACACACACACACACACACAGCAGTGACTATGATTACACACACACACAGAGCAGTGACTATGTTTACACACACACACACAGCAGTGACTATGTTTACACACACACACACACACACAGCAGTGACTATGTTTACACACACACACAGCAGTGACTATGTTTACACACACACACACACAGCAGTGACTATGTTTACACACACACACAGCAGTGAATATGTTTACACACACACACACACACAGCAGTGACTATGTTCACACCCACACACACACAGCAGTGACTATGTTCACACACACACACACAGCAGTGACTATGTTCACACACACACACAGAGCAGTGACTATGTTTACACACACACACAGCAGTGACTATGTTTACACACACACACACAGCAGTGACTATGTTTACACACACACACACAGCAGTGACTATGTTACACACACACACAGCAGTGACTATGTTTTCACACACACACACACACACAGCAGTGACTATGATTACACACACACACACACAGATTCATAGATTCATAGAATTTACAGTGCAGAAGGAGGCCATTCGGCCCATCGAGTCTGCACCGGCTCTTGGAAAGAGCACCCTACCCAAGCCCACACCACCCTATCCCCATAACCCAGTAACCCCACTCAACCAACACTCAGGGCAATTTTGGACACTATGGGCAATTTAGCATGGCCAATCCACCTAACCTGCACATCTTTGGACTGTGGGAGGAAACCGGAGCACCCGGAGGAAACCCACGCACACACGGGGAGGATGTGCAGACTCCGCACAGACAGTGACCCAGCCGGGAATCGAACCTGGGACCCTGGAGCTGTGAAGCAATTGCGCTAACCGCTATGCTACCGTGCTGCCCAAACACACACACACAGAGCAGTGACTATGTTTACACACACACACACAGCAGTGACTATGTTTACACACACACACACACACACAGCAGTGCCTATGTTTACACACACACACGCACACAGCAGTGACTATGTTTACACACACACACACAGAGCAGTGACTATGTTTACACACACACACACACAGCAGTGACTATGTTTACACACACACACACAGCAGTGACTATGTTTACACACACACACACACACACAGCAGTGACTATGTTGACACACACACACACAGCATTGACTATGTTTACACACACACACAGAGCAGTGACTATGTTTACACACACACACACACAGCAGTGACTATGTTTACACACACACACACACACACAGCAGTGACTATGTTTACACACACACACGCACACAGCAGTGACTATGTTTACACACACACACACAGAGCAGTGACTATGTTTACACACACACACAGAGCAGTGACTATGTTTACACACACACAGCAGTGACTATGTTTACACACACACACACAGAGCAGTGACTATGTTTACACACACACACACACACACAGCAGTGACTATGTTTACACACACACACACAGCAGTGACTATGTTTACACACACAAACACACACACAGAGCAGTGACTATGTTTACACAAACACACAGACAGCAGCAGTGACTATGTTTACACACACACACACAGCAGTGACTATGTTCACACACACACACACACACAGCAGTGACTATGTTTACACACACACACACACAGCAGTGACTATGTTTACACACACACACACAGAGCAATGACTATGTTTACACACACACACACACAGCAGTGACTATGTTTACACACACACAGCAGTGACTATGTTTACACACACACACAGCAGTGACTATGTTTACACACTGACACACACACAGCAGTGACTATGTTTACACACGCACACACACACAGCAGTGACTATGTTTACACACACACACACACACACACAGCAGTGACTATGTATACACACACACACACACACACAGCAGTGACTATGTTTACACACACACACACAGCAGTGACTATGTTTACACACACACAGTAGTGACTATGTTTACACACACACAGAGCAGTGACTATGTTTACACACACACACACACAGAGCAGTGACTATGTATACACACACACACACACACAGCAGTGACTATGTTTACACACACACACGCACACAGCAGTGACTATGTTTACACACACACACACAGAGCAGTGACTATGTTTACACAAACACACACACAGCAGTGACTATGTTTACACACACACACACACAGAGCAGTGACTATGTTTACACACACACACACACAGAGCAGTGACTATGTTTACACACACACAGCAGTGACTATGTTTACACACACACACACAGAGAAGTGACTATGTTTACACACACACACACACAGAGCAGTGACTATGTTTACACACACACACACAGAGCAGTGACTATGTTTACACACACACACACACACAGAGCAGTGACTATTTTTACACACGCACACACACACACACACACAGAGCAGTGACTATGTTTCCACACACAGACAGAGCAGAGACTATGTTTACACACACACACACACAGAGTAGTGACTATGTTTACACACACACACAGAGCAGTGACTATGTTTACACACACACGCAGAGCAGTGACTATGTTTACACACACACACACACAGAGCAGTGACTATGTTTACACACACACATACAGAGCAGTGACTATGTTTACACACACACACACAGAGCAGTGACTATGTTTACACACACACACACACACAGCAGTGACTATGTTTACACACACACACACAGAGCAGTGACTATGTTTACACACACACACACACACACACAGAGCAGTGACTATGTTTACAGACACACACACACAGCAGTGACTATGGTTACACACACACACACACAGAGCAGTGACTATGTTTACACACACACACACACAGAGCAGTGACTATGTTTACACACACACACACACACACACAGCAGTGACTATGTTTACACACACACACACAGCAGTGACTATGTTTACACACACAAACACACACACAGAGCAGTGACTATGTTTACACAAACACACAGACAGCAGCAGTGACTATGTTTACACACACACACACAGCAGTGACTATGTTCACACACACACACACACACACAGCAGTGACTATGTTTACACACACACACACACAGCAGTGACTATGTTTACACACACACACACAGAGCAATGACTATGTTTACACACACACACACACAGCAGTGACTATGTTTACACACACACAGCAGTGACTATGTTTACACACACACACAGCAGTGACTATGTTTACACACTGACACACACACAGCAGTGACTATGTTTACACACGCACGCACACACAGCAGTGACTATGTTTACACACACACACACACACACACAGCAGTGACTATGTATACACACACACACACACACACAGCAGTGACTATGTTTACACACACACACACAGCAGTGACTATGTTTACACACACACACAGTAGTGACTATGTTTACACACACACAGAGCAGTGACTATGTTTACACACACACACACACACAGAGCAGTGACTATGTATACACACACACACACACACAGCAGTGACTATGTTTACACACACACACGCACACAGCAGTGACTATGTTTACACACACACACACAGAGCAGTGACTATGTTTACACAAACACACACACAGCAATGACTATGTTTACACACACACACACACAGAGCAGTGACTATGTTTACACACACACACACACACACAGCAGTGACTATGTTTACACACACACACACAGAGCAGTGACTATGTTTACACACACACACACAGCAGTGACTATGTTTACACACACACACACACACAGCAGTGACTATGTTTACACACACACACACACACACAGCAGTGACTATGTTTACACACACACACACACAGCAGTGACTATGTTTACACACACACAGCAGTGACTATGTTTACACACACACAGCAGTGACTATGTTTACACACACAGCAGTGACTATGTTTACACACACACACAGCAGTGACTATGTTTACACACACACATGCACACAGCAGTGACTATGTTTACACACACACACACACAGCAGTGACTATGTTTACACACACACAGCAGTGACTATGTTTACACACACACATGCACACAGCAGTGACTATGTTTACACACACACACACACACAGAGCAGTGACTATTTTTACACACGCACACACACACACACACACAGAGCAGTGACTATGTTTCCACACACACACAGAGCAGAGACTATGTTTACACACACACACACACAGAGTAGTGACTATGTTTACACACACACACAGAGCAGTGACTATGTTTACACACACACGCAGAGCAGTGACTATGTTTACACACACACACACACAGAGCAGTGACTATGTTTACACACACACATACAGAGCAGTGACTATGTTTACACACACACACACACAGAGCAGTGACTATGTTTACACACACACACACACACACAGCAGTGACTATGTTTACACACACACACACAGAGGAGTGACTATGTTTACACACACACACACACACACACAGAGCAGTGACTATGTTTACAGACACACACACACAGCAGTGACTATGGTTACACACACACACACACAGAGCAGTGACTATGTTTACACACACACACACACAGAGCAGTGACTATGTTTACACACACACACACACACACAGCAGTGACTATGTTTACACACACACACACAGCAGTGACTATGTTTACACACACAAACACACACACAGAGCAGTGACTATGTTTACACAAACACACAGACAGCAGCAGTGACTATGTTTACACACACACACACAGCAGTGACTATGTTCACACACGCACACACACACACAGCAGTGACTATGTTTACACACACACACATACAGCAGTGACTATGTTTACACACACACACACAGAGCAATGACTATGTTTACACACACACACACACAGCAGTGACAATGTTTACACACACACAGCAGTGACTATGTTTACACACACACACAGCAGTGACTATGTTTACACACTGACACACACACAGCAGTGACTATGTTTACACACGCACACACACACAGCAGTGACTATGTTTACACACACACACACAGCAGTGACTATGTATACACACACACACACACACACAGCAGTGACTATGTTTACACACACACACACAGCAGTGACTATGTTTACACACACACACAGTAGTGACTATGTTTACACACACACAGAGCAGTGACTATGTTTACACACACACACACACAGAGCAGTGACTATGTATACACACACACACACACACAGCAGTGACTATGTTTACACACACACATGCACACAGCAGTGACTATGTTTACACACACACACACAGAGCAGTGACTATGTTTACACAAACACACACACAGCAGTGACTATGTTTACACACACACACACACAGAGCAGTGACTATGTTTACACACACACACACACAGAGCAGTGACTATGTTTCCACACACACAGCAGTGACTATGTTTACACACACACACACAGAGAAGTGACTATGTTTACACACACACACACACAGAGCAGTGACTATGTTTACACACACACACACACAGAGCAGTGACTATGTTTACACACACACACACACACAGAGCAGTGACTATTTTTACACACACACACACACACAGAGCAGTGACTATGTTTCCACACACACACAGAGCAGAGACTATGTTTACACACACACACACACACAGAGTAGTGACTATGTTTACACACACACACAGAGCAGTGACTATGTTTACACACACACGCAGAGCAGTGACTATGTTTACACACACACACACACAGAGCAGTGACTATGTTTACACACACACATACAGAGCAGTGACTATGTTTACACACACACACACAGAGCAGTGACTATGTTTACACACACACACACACACAGCAGTGACTATGTTTACACACACACACACAGAGCAGTGACTATGTTTACACACACACACACACACACAGAGCAGTGACTATGTTTACAGACACACACACACAGCAGTGACTATGGTTACATACACACACACACAGAGCAGTGACTATGTTTACACACACACACACACAGAGCAGTGACTATGTTTACACACACACACACACACACACAGCAGTGACTATGTTTACACACACACACACAGCAGTGACTATGTTTACACACACAAACACACACACAGAGCAGTGACTATGTTTACACAAACACACAGACAGCAGCAGTGACTATGTTTACACACACACACACAGCAGTGACTATGTTCACACACACACACACACACACAGCAGTGACTATGTTTACACACACACACACACAGCAGTGACTATGTTTACACACACACACACAGAGCAATGACTATGTTTACACACACACACACACAGCAGTGACTATGTTTACACACACACAGCAGTGACTATGTTTACACACACACACACACACAGCAGTGACTATGTTTACACACACACACACACAGCAGTGACTATGTTTACACACACACACACAGAGCAATGACTATGTTTACACACACACACACACAGCAGTGACTATGTTTACACACACACAGCAGTGACTATGTTTACACACACACACACAAACAGCAGTGACTATGTTTACACACACACAGCAGTGACTATGTTTACACACACACACACACACAGCAGTGACTATGTTTACACACTGACACACACACAGCAGTGACTATGTTTACACACGCACACACACACAGCAGTGACTATGTTTACACACACACACACACACACACAGCAGTGACTATGTATACACACACACACACACACACAGCAGTGACTATGTTTACACACACACACACAGCAGTGACTATGTTTACACACACACACAGTAGTGACTATGTTTACACACACACAGAGCAGTGACTATGTTTACACACACACACACACACAGAGCAGTGACTATGTATACACACACACACACACACAGCAGTGACTATGTTTACACACACACACGCACACAGCAGTGACTATGTTTACACACACACACACAGAGCAGTGACTATGTTTACACAAACACACACACAGCAGTGACTATGTTTACACACACACACACACAGAGCAGTGACTATGTTTACACACACACACAGAGCAGTGACTATGTTTACACACACACACACACAGAAGTGAGTATGTTTACACACACACACACAGAGCAGTGACCATGTTTACACACACACACAGCAGTGACTATGTTTACACACACACACACAGCAGTGACTATGTTTACACACACACACACACACAGAGAAGTGACTTTGTTTACACACACACACACAGCAGTGACTATGTTTACACAGACACACACACAGCAGTGACTATGTTTACACACACACACAGAGCAGTGACTATGTTTACACACACACACACAGAGCAGTGACTATGTTTACACACACACACAGCAGTGACTATGTTTACACACACATACACACACAGCAGTGACTATGTTTACACACACACACACAGCAGTGACTATGTTTACACACACACACACAGAGCAGTGACTATGTTTACACACACACACACAGCAGTGTCTATGTTTACACACACACAGCAGTGACTATGTTTACACACACACACACACACAGCAGTGACTATGTTTACACACACACAGCAGTGACTATGTTTACACACACACACACACACAGAGCAGTGACTATGTTTACACACACACACACACACAGCAGTGACTCTGTTTACACACACACACACACAGCAGTGACTATGTTTACACACACACACACAGCAGTGACTATGATTACACACACACACACAGCAATGACTATGTTTACACACACACACACAGCAGTGACTATGTTTCCACACACACACACACACACACACACAGCAGTGACTATGTTTTCACACACACACACACAGCAGTGACTATGTTTACACACACACAGCAGTGACTATGCTTACACACACACACAGCAGTGACTATGTTTACACACACACACACACAGCAGTGACTATGTTTACACACACACACACACAGCAGTGACTATGTTTACACACACACACACACACACACAGCAGTGACTATGTTTACACACACACACACAGAGCAGTGACGATGTTTACACACACACACACACAGCAGTGACTATGTTTACACACACACACACACAGCAGTGACTATGTTTACACACACACACACACACACAGCAGTGACTATGTTTACACACACACACACACAGCAGTGACTATGTTTACACACACACAGCAGTGACTATGTTTACACACACACAGCAGTGACTATGTTTACACACACAGCAGTGACTATGTTTACACACACACACAGCAGTGACTATGTTTACACACACACATGCACACAGCAGTGACTATGTTTACACACACACACACACACAGCAGTGACTATGTTTACACACACACAGCAGTGACTATGCTTACACACACACACAGCAGTGACTATGTTTACACACACACAGCAGTGACTATGTTTACACACACACACACACACACAGCAGTGACTATGTTTACACACACACACACACACAGCAGTGACTATGTTTACACACACACACAGCAGTGACTATGTTTACACACACACACGCACAGCAGTGACTATGTTTACACACACACACACACAGCAGTGACTATGTTTACACACACACACACACAGCAGTGACTATGTTTACACACACACACACACAGCAGTGACTATGATTACACACACACACAGCAGTGACTATGTTTACACACACACACACAGCAGTGACTATGTTTACAAACACACACACACAGCAGTGACTATGTTTACACACACACACACACACAGCAGTGACTATGTTTACACACACACACAGCAGTGACTATGTTTACACACACACACACACACAGCAGTGACTATGTTTACACACACACAAACACACACACAGCAGTGACTATGTTTACACACACACACAGCAGTGACTATGTTTACACACACACACACAGCAGTGACTATGTTTACACACACACACACACAGCAGTGACTATGTTTACACACACACACACACAGCAGTGACTATGTTTACACACACACACACACAGCAGTGACTATGATTACACACACACACACAGCAGTGACTATGTTTACACACACACACACACACACAGCAGTGACTATGATTACACACACACACAGAGCAGTGACTATGTTTACACACACACACACAGCAGTGACTATGTTTACACACACACACACACACACAGCAGTGACTATGTTTACACACACACACAGCAGTGACTATGTTTACACACACACACACACAGCAGTGACTATGTTTACACACACACACAGCAGTGAATATGTTTACACACACACACACACACAGCAGTGACTATGTTCACACCCACACACACACAGCAGTGACTATGTTCACACACACACACACAGCAGTGACTATGTTCACACACACACACAGAGCAGTGACTATGTTTACACACACACACAGCAGTGACTATGTTTACACACACACACACAGCAGTGACTATGTTTACACACACACACACAGCAGTGACTATGTTACACACACACACAGCAGTGACTATGTTTTCACACACACACACACACACAGCAGTGACTATGATTACACACACACACACACAGATTCATAGATTCATAGAATTTACAGTGCAGAAGGAGGCCATTCGGCCCATCGAGTCTGCACCGGCTCTTGGAAAGAGCACCCTACCCAAGCCCACACCACCCTATCCCCATAACCCAGTAACCCCACTCAACCAACACTCAGGGCAATTTTGGACACTAAGGGCAATTTAGCATGGCCAATCCACCTAACCTGCACATCTTTGGACTGTGGGAGGAAACCGGAGCACCCGGAGGAAACCCACGCACACACGGGGAGGATGTGCAGACTCCGCACAGACAGTGACCCAGCCGGGAATCGAACCTGGGACCCTGGAGCTGTGAAGCAATTGCGCTAACCGCTATGCTACCGTGCTGCCCAAACACACACACACAGAGCAGTGACTATGTTTACACACACACACACAGCAGTGACTATGTTTACACACACACACACACACACAGCAGTGCCTATGTTTACACACACACACGCACACAGCAGTGACTATGTTTACACACACACACACAGAGCAGTGACTATGTTTACACACACACACACACAGCAGTGACTATGTTTACACACACACACACAGCAGTGACTATGTTTACACACACACACACACACACAGCAGTGACTATGTTGACACACACACACACAGCATTGACTATGTTTACACACACACACAGAGCAGTGACTATGTTTACACACACACACACACAGCAGTGACTATGTTTACACACACACACACACACACAGCAGTGACTATGTTTACACACACACACGCACACAGCAGTGACTATGTTTACACACACACACACAGAGCAGTGACTATGTTTACACACACACACAGAGCAGTGACTATGTTTACACACACACAGCAGTGACTATGTTTACACACACACACACAGAGCAGTGACTATGTTTACACACACACACACACACACAGCAGTGACTATGTTTACACACACACACACAGCAGTGACTATGTTTACACACACAAACACACACACAGAGCAGTGACTATGTTTACACAAACACACAGACAGCAGCAGTGACTATGTTTACACACACACACACAGCAGTGACTATGTTCACACACACACACACACACAGCAGTGACTATGTTTACACACACACACACACAGCAGTGACTATGTTTACACACACACACACAGAGCAATGACTATGTTTACACACACACACACACAGCAGTGACTATGTTTACACACACACAGCAGTGACTATGTTTACACACACACACAGCAGTGACTATGTTTACACACTGACACACACACAGCAGTGACTATGTTTACACACGCACACACACACAGCAGTGACTATGTTTACACACACACACACACACACACAGCAGTGACTATGTATACACACACACACACACACACAGCAGTGACTATGTTTACACACACACACACAGCAGTGACTATGTTTACACACACACAGTAGTGACTATGTTTACACACACACAGAGCAGTGACTATGTTTACACACACACACACACAGAGCAGTGACTATGTATACACACACACACACACACAGCAGTGACTATGTTTACACACACACACGCACACAGCAGTGACTATGTTTACACACACACACACAGAGCAGTGACTATGTTTACACAAACACACACACAGCAGTGACTATGTTTACACACACACACACACAGAGCAGTGACTATGTTTACACACACACACACACAGAGCAGTGACTATGTTTACACACACACAGCAGTGACTATGTTTACACACACACACACAGAGAAGTGACTATGTTTACACACACACACACACAGAGCAGTGACTATGTTTACACACACACACACAGAGCAGTGACTATGTTTACACACACACACACACACAGAGCAGTGACTATTTTTACACACGCACACACACACACACACACAGAGCAGTGACTATGTTTCCACACACAGACAGAGCAGAGACTATGTTTACACACACACACACACAGAGTAGTGACTATGTTTACACACACACACAGAGCAGTGACTATGTTTACACACACACGCAGAGCAGTGACTATGTTTACACACACACACACACAGAGCAGTGACTATGTTTACACACACACATACAGAGCAGTGACTATGTTTACACACACACACACAGAGCAGTGACTATGTTTACACACACACACACACACAGCAGTGACTATGTTTACACACACACACACAGAGCAGTGACTATGTTTACACACACACACACACACACACAGAGCAGTGACTATGTTTACAGACACACACACACAGCAGTGACTATGGTTACACACACACACACACAGAGCAGTGACTATGTTTACACACACACACACACAGAGCAGTGACTATGTTTACACACACACACACACACACACAGCAGTGACTATGTTTACACACACACACACAGCAGTGACTATGTTTACACACACAAACACACACACAGAGCAGTGACTATGTTTACACAAACACACAGACAGCAGCAGTGACTATGTTTACACACACACACACAGCAGTGACTATGTTCACACACACACACACACACACAGCAGTGACTATGTTTACACACACACACACACAGCAGTGACTATGTTTACACACACACACACAGAGCAATGACTATGTTTACACACACACACACACAGCAGTGACTATGTTTACACACACACAGCAGTGACTATGTTTACACACACACACAGCAGTGACTATGTTTACACACTGACACACACACAGCAGTGACTATGTTTACACACGCACGCACACACAGCAGTGACTATGTTTACACACACACACACACACACACAGCAGTGACTATGTATACACACACACACACACACACAGCAGTGACTATGTTTACACACACACACACAGCAGTGACTATGTTTACACACACACACAGTAGTGACTATGTTTACACACACACAGAGCAGTGACTATGTTTACACACACACACACACACAGAGCAGTGACTATGTATACACACACACACACACACAGCAGTGACTATGTTTACACACACACACGCACACAGCAGTGACTATGTTTACACACACACACACAGAGCAGTGACTATGTTTACACAAACACACACACAGCAATGACTATGTTTACACACACACACACACAGAGCAGTGACTATGTTTACACACACACACAGAGCAGTGACTATGTTTACACACACACACACACAGAAGTGAGTATGTTTACACACACACACACAGAGCAGTGACCATGTTTACACACACACACAGCAGTGACTATGTTTACACACACACACACAGCAGTGACTATGTTTACACACACACACACACACAGAGAAGTGACTTTGTTTACACACACACACACAGCAGTGACTATGTTTACACAGACACACACACACACAGCAGTGACTATGTTTACACACACACACAGAGCAGTGACTATGTTTACACACACACACACAGAGCAGTGACTATGTTTACACACACACACAGCAGTGACTATGTTTACACACACATACACACACAGCAGTGACTATGTTTACACACACACACACAGCAGTGACTATGTTTACACACACACACACAGAGCAGTGACTATGTTTACACACACACACACAGCAGTGTCTATGTTTACACACACACAGCAGTGACTATGTTTACACACACACACACACACAGCAGTGACTATGTTTACAGACACACAGCAGTGACTATGTTTACACACACACAGACACAGAGCAGTGACTATGTTTACACACACACACACACACAGCAGTGACTCTGTTTACACACACACACACACAGCAGTGACTATGTTTACACACACACACACAGCAGTGACTATGATTACACACACACACACAGCAATGACTATGTTTACACACACACACACAGCAGTGACTATGTTTCCACACACACACACACACACACACACAGCAGTGACTATGTTTTCACACACACACACACAGCAGTGACTATGTTTACACACACACAGCAGTGACTATGCTTACACACACACACAGCAGTGACTATGTTTACACACACACACACACAGCAGTGACTATGTTTACACACACACACACACAGCAGTGACTATGTTTACACACACACACACACACACAGCAGTGACTATGTTTACACACACACACACAGAGCAGTGACTATGTTTACACACACACACACAGCAGTGACTATGTTTACACACACACACACACACAGCAGTGACTATGTTTACACACACACACACACACAGCAGTGACTATGTTTACACACACACACACACAGCAGTGACTATGTTTACACACACACAGCAGTGACTATGTTTACACACACACAGCAGTGACTATGTTTACACACACAGCAGTGACTATGTTTACACACACACACAGCAGTGACTATGTTTACACACACACATGCACACAGCAGTGACTATGTTTACACACACACACACACAGCAGTGACTATGTTTACACACACACAGCAGTGACTATGTTTACACACACACATGCACACAGCAGTGACTATGTTTACACACACACACACACAGAGCAGTGACTATTTTTACACACGCACACACACACACACACACAGAGCAGTGACTATGTTTCCACACACACACAGAGCAGAGACTATGTTTACACACACACACACACAGAGTAGTGACTATGTTTACACACACACACAGAGCAGTGACTATGTTTACACACACACGCAGAGCAGTGACTATGTTTACACACACACACACACAGAGCAGTGACTATGTTTACACACACACATACAGAGCAGTGACTATGTTTACACACACACACACACAGAGCAGTGACTATGTTTACACACACACACACACACACAGCAGTGACTATGTTTACACACACACACACAGAGGAGTGACTATGTTTACACACACACACACACACACACAGAGCAGTGACTATGTTTACAGACACACACACACAGCAGTGACTATGGTTACACACACACACACACAGAGCAGTGACTATGTTTACAGACACACACACACAGCAGTGACTATGTTTACACACACACAGCAGTGACTATGTTTACACACGCACAGACACAGAGCAGTGACTATGTTTACACACACACACACACACACAGCAGTGACTCTGTTTACACACACACACACACAGCAGTGACTATGTTTACACACACACACACAGCAGTGACTATGATTACACACACACACACAGCAATGACTATGTTTACACACACACACACAGCAGTGACTATGTTTCCACACACACACACACACACACACACAGCAGTGACTATGTTTTCACACACACACACACAGCAGTGACTATGTTTACACACACACAGCAGTGACTATGCTTACACACACACACAGCAGTGACTATGTTTACACACACACACACACAGCAGTGACTATGTTTACACACACACACACACAGCAGTGACTATGTTTACACACACACACACACACACAGCAGTGACTATGTTTACACACACACACACAGAGCAGTGACTATGTTTACACACACACACACAGCAGTGACTATGTTTACACACACACACACACACAGCAGTGACTATGTTTACACACACACACACACACACAGCAGTGACTATGTTTACACACACACACACACAGCAGTGACTATGTTTACACACACACAGCAGTGACTATGTTTACACACACACAGCAGTGACTATGTTTACACACACAGCAGTGACTATGTTTACACACACACACAGCAGTGACTATGTTTACACACACACATGCACACAGCAGTGACTATGTTTACACACACACACACACAGCAGTGACTATGTTTACACACACACAGCAGTGACTATGTTTACACACACACATGCACACAGCAGTGACTATGTTTACACACACACACACACACAGAGCAGTGACTATTTTTACACACGCACACACACACACACACACAGAGCAGTGACTATGTTTCCACACACACACAGAGCAGAGACTATGTTTACACACACACACACACAGAGTAGTGACTATGTTTACACACACACACAGAGCAGTGACTATGTTTACACACACACGCAGAGCAGTGACTATGTTTACACACACACACACACAGAGCAGTGACTATGTTTACACACACACATACAGAGCAGTGACTATGTTTACACACACACACACACAGAGCAGTGACTATGTTTACACACACACACACACACACAGCAGTGACTATGTTTACACACACACACACAGAGGAGTGACTATGTTTACACACACACACACACACACACAGAGCAGTGACTATGTTTACAGACACACACACACAGCAGTGACTATGGTTACACACACACACACACAGAGCAGTGACTATGTTTACACACACACACACACAGAGCAGTGACTATGTTTACACACACACACACACACACAGCAGTGACTATGTTTACACACACACACACAGCAGTGACTATGTTTACACACACAAACACACACACAGAGCAGTGACTATGTTTACACAAACACACAGACAGCAGCAGTGACTATGTTTACACACACACACACAGCAGTGACTATGTTCACACACGCACACACACACACAGCAGTGACTATGTTTACACACACACACATACAGCAGTGACTATGTTTACACACACACACACAGAGCAATGACTATGTTTACACACACACACACACAGCAGTGACAATGTTTACACACACACAGCAGTGACTATGTTTACACACACACACAGCAGTGACTATGTTTACACACTGACACACACACAGCAGTGACTATGTTTACACACGCACACACACACAGCAGTGACTATGTTTACACACACACACACAGCAGTGACTATGTATACACACACACACACACACACAGCAGTGACTATGTTTACACACACACACACAGCAGTGACTATGTTTACACACACACACAGTAGTGACTATGTTTACACACACACAGAGCAGTGACTATGTTTACACACACACACACACAGAGCAGTGACTATGTATACACACACACACACACACAGCAGTGACTATGTTTACACACACACATGCACACAGCAGTGACTATGTTTACACACACACACACAGAGCAGTGACTATGTTTACACAAACACACACACAGCAGTGACTATGTTTACACACACACACACACAGAGCAGTGACTATGTTTACACACACACACACACAGAGCAGTGACTATGTTTCCACACACACAGCAGTGACTATGTTTACACACACACACACAGAGAAGTGACTATGTTTACACACACACACACACAGAGCAGTGACTATGTTTACACACACACACACAGAGCAGTGACTATGTTTACACACACACACACACACAGAGCAGTGACTATTTTTACACACACACACACACACAGAGCAGTGACTATGTTTCCACACACACACAGAGCAGAGACTATGTTTACACACACACACACACACAGAGTAGTGACTATGTTTACACACACACACAGAGCAGTGACTATGTTTACACACACACGCAGAGCAGTGACTATGTTTACACACACACACACACAGAGCAGTGACTATGTTTACACACACACATACAGAGCAGTGACTATGTTTACACACACACACACAGAGCAGTGACTATGTTTACACACACACACACACACAGCAGTGACTATGTTTACACACACACACACAGAGCAGTGACTATGTTTACACACACACACACACACACAGAGCAGTGACTATGTTTACAGACACACACACACAGCAGTGACTATGGTTACATACACACACACACAGAGCAGTGACTATGTTTACACACACACACACACAGAGCAGTGACTATGTTTACACACACACACACACACACACAGCAGTGACTATGTTTACACACACACACACAGCAGTGACTATGTTTACACACACAAACACACACACAGAGCAGTGACTATGTTTACACAAACACACAGACAGCAGCAGTGACTATGTTTACACACACACACACAGCAGTGACTATGTTCACACACACACACACACACACAGCAGTGACTATGTTTACACACACACACACACAGCAGTGACTATGTTTACACACACACACACAGAGCAATGACTATGTTTACACACACACACACACAGCAGTGACTATGTTTACACACACACAGCAGTGACTATGTTTACACACACACACACACACAGCAGTGACTATGTTTACACACACACACACACAGCAGTGACTATGTTTACACACACACACACAGAGCAATGACTATGTTTACACACACACACACACAGCAGTGACTATGTTTACACACACACAGCAGTGACTATGTTTACACACACACACACAAACAGCAGTGACTATGTTTACACACACACAGCAGTGACTATGTTTACACACACACACACACACAGCAGTGACTATGTTTACACACTGACACACACACAGCAGTGACTATGTTTACACACGCACACACACACAGCAGTGACTATGTTTACACACACACACACACACACACAGCAGTGACTATGTATACACACACACACACACACACAGCAGTGACTATGTTTACACACACACACACAGCAGTGACTATGTTTACACACACACACAGTAGTGACTATGTTTACACACACACAGAGCAGTGACTATGTTTACACACACACACACACACAGAGCAGTGACTATGTATACACACACACACACACACAGCAGTGACTATGTTTACACACACACACGCACACAGCAGTGACTATGTTTACACACACACACACAGAGCAGTGACTATGTTTACACAAACACACACACAGCAGTGACTATGTTTACACACACACACACACAGAGCAGTGACTATGTTTACACACACACACAGAGCAGTGACTATGTTTACACACACACACACACAGAAGTGAGTATGTTTACACACACACACACAGAGCAGTGACCATGTTTACACACACACACAGCAGTGACTATGTTTACACACACACACACAGCAGTGACTATGTTTACACACACACACACACACAGAGAAGTGACTTTGTTTACACACACACACACAGCAGTGACTATGTTTACACAGACACACACACAGCAGTGACTATGTTTACACACACACACAGAGCAGTGACTATGTTTACACACACACACACAGAGCAGTGACTATGTTTACACACACACACAGCAGTGACTATGTTTACACACACATACACACACAGCAGTGACTATGTTTACACACACACACACAGCAGTGACTATGTTTACACACACACACACAGAGCAGTGACTATGTTTACACACACACACACAGCAGTGTCTATGTTTACACACACACAGCAGTGACTATGTTTACACACACACACACACACAGCAGTGACTATGTTTACACACACACAGCAGTGACTATGTTTACACACACACACACACACAGAGCAGTGACTATGTTTACACACACACACACACACAGCAGTGACTCTGTTTACACACACACACACACAGCAGTGACTATGTTTACACACACACACACAGCAGTGACTATGATTACACACACACACACAGCAATGACTATGTTTACACACACACACACAGCAGTGACTATGTTTCCACACACACACACACACACACACACAGCAGTGACTATGTTTTCACACACACACACACAGCAGTGACTATGTTTACACACACACAGCAGTGACTATGCTTACACACACACACAGCAGTGACTATGTTTACACACACACACACACAGCAGTGACTATGTTTACACACACACACACACAGCAGTGACTATGTTTACACACACACACACACACACACAGCAGTGACTATGTTTACACACACACACACAGAGCAGTGACGATGTTTACACACACACACACACAGCAGTGACTATGTTTACACACACACACACACAGCAGTGACTATGTTTACACACACACACACACACACAGCAGTGACTATGTTTACACACACACACACACAGCAGTGACTATGTTTACACACACACAGCAGTGACTATGTTTACACACACACAGCAGTGACTATGTTTACACACACAGCAGTGACTATGTTTACACACACACACAGCAGTGACTATGTTTACACACACACATGCACACAGCAGTGACTATGTTTACACACACACACACACACAGCAGTGACTATGTTTACACACACACAGCAGTGACTATGCTTACACACACACACAGCAGTGACTATGTTTACACACACACAGCAGTGACTATGTTTACACACACACACACACACACAGCAGTGACTATGTTTACACACACACACACACACAGCAGTGACTATGTTTACACACACACACAGCAGTGACTATGTTTACACACACACACGCACAGCAGTGACTATGTTTACACACACACACACACAGCAGTGACTATGTTTACACACACACACACACAGCAGTGACTATGTTTACACACACACACACACAGCAGTGACTATGATTACACACACACACAGCAGTGACTATGTTTACACACACACACACAGCAGTGACTATGTTTACAAACACACACACACAGCAGTGACTATGTTTACACACACACACACACACAGCAGTGACTATGTTTACACACACACACAGCAGTGACTATGTTTACACACACACACACACACAGCAGTGACTATGTTTACACACACACAAACACACACACAGCAGTGACTATGTTTACACACACACACAGCAGTGACTATGTTTACACACACACACACAGCAGTGACTATGTTTACACACACACACACACAGCAGTGACTATGTTTACACACACACACACACAGCAGTGACTATGTTTACACACACACACACACAGCAGTGACTATGATTACACACACACACACAGCAGTGACTATGTTTACACACACACACACACACACAGCAGTGACTATGATTACACACACACACAGAGCAGTGACTATGTTTACACACACACACACAGCAGTGACTATGTTTACACACACACACACACACACAGCAGTGACTATGTTTACACACACACACAGCAGTGACTATGTTTACACACACACACACACAGCAGTGACTATGTTTACACACACACACAGCAGTGAATATGTTTACACACACACACACACACAGCAGTGACTATGTTCACACCCACACACACACAGCAGTGACTATGTTCACACACACACACACAGCAGTGACTATGTTCACACACACACACAGAGCAGTGACTATGTTTACACACACACACAGCAGTGACTATGTTTACACACACACACACAGCAGTGACTATGTTTACACACACACACAGCAGTGACTATGTTACACACACACACAGCAGTGACTATGTTTTCACACACACACACACACACAGCAGTGACTATGATTACACACACACACAGCAGTGACTATGTTTACACACACACACACACGCACAGCAGTGACTATGTTTACACACACACAGCAGTGACTATGTTTTCACACACACACACACACACAGCAGTGACTATGTTTACAAAGACACACAGCAGTGACTATGTTTACAAAGACACACAGCAGTGACTATGTTTACAAAGACACACAGCAATGACTATGTTTTCACACACACACACACACACAGCAGTGACTATGATTACACACACACACAGCAGTGACTATGTTTACACACACACACACACGCACAGCAGTGACTATGTTTACACACACACAGCAGTGACTATGTTTTCACACACACACACACACACAGCAGTAACTATGTTTACACACGCACACACAGCAGTGACTATGTTTACACACACACACACACAGCAGTGACTATGTTTACACACACACACATTTACACACACAAAGTATTGGTGCAGAGACTGTATGCCCATCCCAATGGGGCTACGTTGATGCAGGTTATTTTCTGTCTTTATCTTGTTGTTTTATTTGACCTCTGCTGGTCTCCTGCACCATTCGACTCAGTAAGTTTTCAATAAGCCAAGAAGCGACTGCCTTGCTGTCCCAGGGAGGTGAAAACTCAGTGGAATGGGCAGTTTTCTTCTCGGGAAATACGCAACATTACTCTGCAAATGAGCAGCTGTGAAGCTTGCGATAGAAGCAATTATTTCAGCACATTTTAACATTAGAATCGTGCTCTCGCTGTGATCTCTGGGTCAAAGTCTCGCAGGTTACTAAGCACCCGGGCGATCAGATTACAGACTGTGTTATGGTGTTTGCGTATGGATAGTGTTGTGGCCACAGACTGGTGGGCTGCCATCGCTCTCCACTTTCTACCGTTAATACACGCATGTCTTTCACAATGTCACCAACTCCAGCTGGACAAATCCCTGAGGTTTTATCACACGACGTCTCATCCAGCCCCAGAGCCTCTTCTCACCACCACCCGGAATTTCAGAACAATTATGTTTTCAAAGAAAATGAAGGCACTGCAGGGTCATCCACATTGCGGTGGGTCTGGAGTCACGTGTCGGCCAGACCGGGGAAGGACGGCAGATTTCCTTCCCTGAAGGACATTAGCGAACCAGGCGGGTTTTGACAACAATCGACAATGGTTTCATGGGCATCGTTAGACTTTTAATTCCTGATATTTACTGAACCCAGGTCCTCAGAGCCTAACCCTGGATTATTGGGCCAGTGAGGATGCCACTACCTCCCCTGACTAGTAATCCAGAGGCCCAGGCTGATGCTCTGGGGAACATGCGTTCAAATCCCACCACGGCAGCGAGTGGAATTTAAATTCAATTAATAAACCTGGAATATAAATCAAATGATAAAGCTGTAAAGTATTTCTGTAAAAATCCGTCTGGTTCACTGATGTCCTTCAGGGAAGGAAATCTGCCGTCCTTCCCCGGTCTGGCCTACACGTGACTCCAGACCCACCGCAATGTGGTTGATTGTTAAGCGCCCCCTCAAGGGCAATTAGGGATGGGTAACAACATTGCTAGGAATGCTCCTATCCCGTGAATACATTTTTAAAATATAAGATCGCTGGAATATCTATAAAAGTAAGAGGGTCAATTTTCCTGCTATTCCTCGCAGTCCCCGATGAAAGGGAATACAGATGATGAGTTGTTTCTCATATTGACATGGAAATGTGCCGTGCTTCCTGGCGACAGCACATTGGCTGCTAGCCATCTGCTTTTTAAATGGACATCAGCTTTTTAACTCTCATTCGAGCTGCTCCGAAACCCAAATAACTTTGTTTTGTTCTGTCTGAGTGCAGTCTCCCCCGTGCACACGCACCATCTGAGAGTTGATAGCCTGGGACAAATGCTCTATGAACCACTCGGTCTCACTTCTTTTTAGGCGGTGTTTAAAGCTTGCCACCTTAACCAAACCTCTGGTCATGCACTCAAATATCGGTGTGTGTGTGTGTGTGTGTGTGCGTGTGTGTGTTGATAACACTGCTGCGAATCACTTTGAGACAGTTTACTACATTGAAGATGCTCGATCAGTCGAACTTGGATAGGAGCCGGACTGCTCCTGCCTTTTTCCCTTCACACGTGGCTGTTGCTTCAAGTTACAATTCAACTGGGACAGCACAGGGGCGAGGAAGCCCTCTGCCACTTTTCACAAACTCCACCCACCCACTCGTGCCCTTCCAGCCCGCAAAGTCGGCCGACTGACAGTTCTCAAACCCGAGCTGAGTGTACGGATCGGACAGCACGAACGCCACGGATCTTTTTATCAAGTTGCCAAGCCAACCAGTCCAATTGTTTCCAAACCACTCTCCACCAGAGGAATGTGAATATGTGAACTTTCACCAGTAATTAGCAAAACGTGCAAGATGGAGACGGTGATTGCATTTTAATGTATTCCCTAACAATATGTCTAGTCTAAGGCTATATAGTCCAGGTTCATCTCATACACCCATCGCACTTGTTGACAGAGGCTTAAATAACCCGTTTGCAACATCAGTTTTGGGTGGGCCGTCCTCCGTTTTATTGTGGACGCCACGAGAAGGACATGACTACAGTTTGAAGACCAATAATGATGGATTAAATCAAGAACGATTGAGAAGGAGTTTGAGGGAGAGATGGTGCAGTCAGGCTGGGCCCTCTCATGTCTTATTGGTTTCAGGCCTGTGGAACGCACACGCTGAATTGTGTGATAGCGTTTTTTAAAAATGTCGAGACCTCTTCGCCGCCCCCGATTTGATCGGGAACTCTGATTCTCCGGCCAATCGCCGAACGCGATATTGGCGGCGGCGGCTGGAAAATGCAGCCCAAGATGTGTGCGGCACGTCAGATAAATTCCTCATGCGACAACCAGGCCGGGGAAGTGAGTGATTGGTGAAGGAATCAGAGAATTTACAGTGCAGAAGGAGGCCATTCGGCCCATCGAGCCTGCACCCGCCCTTGGAAAGGGCACTCCACCTAAGCCCACTCCTCCACCCTATCCCCGTAACCCCTCCTAAACTTTTTGGACACTAAGGGCACGGCCAATCCACCTAACCTGCACATCTTTGGAGTGTGGGAGGAAACCGGAGCACCCGGAGGAAACCCACGCACACACGGGGAGAACGTGCAGACTCCGCACAGACAGTGACCCAAGCCGGGAATCGAACCTGGGACCCTGGAGCTGTGAAGCAACTGTGCTAACCACTGTGCTGCCCTTGCTATTGTGCATATAAACTTTATGATACA
Source organism: Scyliorhinus torazame (assembly GCF_047496885.1). Taxonomy (NCBI): domain Eukaryota; kingdom Metazoa; phylum Chordata; class Chondrichthyes; order Carcharhiniformes; family Scyliorhinidae; genus Scyliorhinus; species Scyliorhinus torazame. The sequence continues at coordinate 11,202,447 of NC_092715.1, forward strand.
ACGATTATATTTACTCAAATGTTCCCCCACAGATATTCTCCTCGGCAGAGGTTAGAATGTGGCCCACTGGATCCACCACATCTTTCCAAGAATATTTTGGTCAAGAAAGTTCCCCTTTTGACATTTTGGATATTCTTCCCCAGCCTTATCCTGGAATACCATCTCAATTCATACCTGGGTAATTGCAATCCCTCAATGTCACTAACTCTATCGCTCTTGCACATTTTCTCACTTGCCTGCAGATGTGTTCCTCTGGGAAGGGTTTTCTGGGCGTTCGGGCTGGTGAGATCACGCGATCCCAGTGATGGAGCACCCCCACCATGAATTTCCCGCAGCGAAGGGTGTGTTGGACGGGAAACCCTGTTGACAAGGCGGGACTAGGAGAACCACTGCCGGCCAATAGCAGCCGCCTCCCGCCACGGCAAAACACGATGGGGAGGGGGAGGAATATCCCTCCCTCCTCCATCTCTCTCTCCTTCACTTGCTATTTGGAGGCCTGCAGAATGCCTCCCGTAATATAAATATAATGGGTGGGATTCTCCGGTGTCCGACGGCAACATCGTAATCAGCGATCGGGCGGAGAATCGATTCCAACGCCGCAATCGGGGCCGGCCCCGGTGTGACGCCGGTTTGCGATTCCCCGCCCCCTCCAGACCCGCGTCACCGTGACACGCGGCGCGCGCAGTCGCAATGCCGTCGGTGCGCCATCGGCCCGCCCACCCGCGATGCTTCGCCCCCGATGGGCCGAGCTCACAATGGCTCGGGACACCTGTGGTCTGAGCCGGTGTGCTGACTGCAGACAGTGTCCAGCGCCGCCACACTCGGCCAGTATCCGTGCCGCTGACCAGGCGGGGGGGGAGGGGTTCTGCCAGGGCTGGGGGGACTGTTGGGCGGTGGCTGGAAGGTGGGCTGTTGGGTCGCGGTTTGCGGGTTAGGTTACACGCATGGCCGGCGCCATGTTGTACGGCTTAACCGGTGCAGGTCGTCAGCCGTGCGCATGCGTGCCCCCGTGAGCGGCCATTCTCGACGCCATCCACGGGCACTTCAAGCGGCGCTGCTGCTGGCCCCTCACGGGTACCGGAATGGGTGAGGGGTTTGCGGCGATTGTTTTGACGTGAACCTCCCGCGGATTCTCCGTTCGCGCCAGCACTTAGCCGCAGGAACAGACAATCCCGCCCAGTGTTCACTTTTTTATAAACTTAGAGCACCCAATTCATTTTGTCCAATGAAGGGGCAATTTAGCGTGGCCAATCCACCTACCCTGCACATCTTTGGGTTGTGGGGGCGAACACGGGGAGAATGTGCAAACTCCACACGGACAGTGACCCAGAGCCGGGATCGAACCTGGGACCTCGGCGCTGTGAGGCAGCAGTGCTAACCACTACGCCACAGTGCCGGGATCGAACCTGGGACCTCGGCGCCGTGAGGCAGCAGTGCTAACCACTACGCCACAGTGCCGGGATCGAACCTGGGACCTCGGCGCCAAGAGGCAGCAGTGCTAACCACTGCGCTACCGTGCTGCCCTCCGCCCAGTGTTCTTAACTCAAACCAAATCGATTCTGTCCTCCCCCTGCAGGTCATTCTCCCTTTCCAACACGGATCAGCACTGGAACCTTGTTTTGCCTTCCCGACTTCGCAACTCCTTGAATATGAAGTGCCCATTTTCCAGCCGTACCGTAGTTATTGTCACAACATCACATTCCCACGTGGCTATCCCCAAATCCTTTGGCACGTCTATTCCAGAAATAACCACACAAATTTGTTTTTATCAATCAGCATCTTATGTGCTTTTCTTCTTACTGGCTTTCTTACTGGGCCTGCAGGCCCCAAGGACAATCTCGCTGATCCACGCTTCCCTAGGCTACTGTTAGATTTTATGAATAAATTACAACATTGAGAAAAGTAACACAAACAGCTTTTTGTTGGGAGAGTTTCGAAGCAGCTGCGTTTTGCATGAGTGGCAGAGGCTTCTGCACAAGTTGGCAGACACACTGTAAATGACACAATCCTCAACAATGTGCAGAATGTGCCAAAACCTGAATACCGCACCGAGCTGACATTCGCTCCTCGCCTGAATAAGGAGACAGGATTTGATAGTATTGAATTTTCCCAGTGCTGAATATTTCCTGTTTTAGTTACTTTACTGAAAACGTAACGCAATTGCAGCGAATAGGGCCTCTGCAGCTTGTGACGGACGTAACTGGATAATCATCAGCCTCACAAACCCATGTGACCTCCAGCTTGGCCACCTGTTCAGGGGAAAGATCAGATCCACCATTCCTTTCGCTCAAAGTGCAAATACTCAGCTCCACGATTTGGGAAACATACTTGTGTTGAGGAGTGAGAGGGCTCAGAAAGCCCTTTCTCACTGATGCGAGAGCAGGCACGGGTGCTAAACTGCCGCCTAGTCTGATAGCCGAGAGGTGAGGGGGCAGGGTGAGCTGGGAGAGGCAGGGTCCCAGGTTCGATTCCCGGCTGGGGCACTGTCTGTGCGGAGTCTGCACGTTCTCCCCGTGTGTGCGTGGGTTTCCTCCGGGTGCTCCGGTTTCCTCCCACAGTCCAAAGACGTGCAGGTTAGGTGGATTGGCCGTGCTAACTTGCCCATAGTGATCAAAAAAAGGTTAGCAGGCTTAAGTGGGACGGTGCAGACTCGATGGGCCGAATGGCTTCCTTCTGCACTGTATGTTCTATGGGTGCTGGGAGAGGCAGGGTGTGCTGGGAGGGGGGACTCGACCTCTCTCCGGACACTGTCCCAGCCTCCACCTCTCTCCGCACAGTGTCCCAGCCTCCACCTCTCTCCGCACAGTGTCCCAGCCTCCACCTCTCTCCGCACAGTGTCCCAGCCTCCACCTCTCTCCGGACAGTGTCCCAGCCTCCACCTCTCTCCGGACACTGTCCCAGCCTCCACCTCTCTCCGGACAGTGTCCCAGCCTCCACCTCTCTCCGCCCAGTGTCCCAACCTCCACCTCTCTCCGGACACTGTCCCAGCCTCCACCTCTCTCCGGACAGTGTCCCAGCCTCCACCTCTCTCCGCACAGTGTCCCAGCCTCCACCTCTCTCCGCCCAGTGTCCCAACCTCCACCTCTCTCCGGACACTGTCCCAGCCTCCACCTCTCTCCGCACAGTGTCCCAGCCTCCACCTCTCTCCGGACAGTGTCCCAGCCTCCACCTCTCTCCGGACACTGTCCCAGCCTCCACCTCTCTCCGGACAGTGTCCCAGCCTCCACCTCTCTCCGCCCAGTGTCCCAGCCTCCACCTCTCTCCGGACACTGTCCCAGCCTCCACCTCTCTCCGCCCAGTGTCCCAGCCTCCACCTCTCTCCGGACACTGTCCCAGCCTCCACCTCTCTCCGGACAGTGTCCCAGCCTCCACCTCTCTCCGCCCAGTGTCCCAACCTCCACCTCTCTCCGGACACTGTCCCAGCCTCCACCTCTCTCCGCACAGTGTCCCAGCCTCCACCTCTCTCCGGACAGTGTCCCAGCCTCCACCTCTCTCCGGACACTGTCCCAGCCTCCACCTCTCTCCGGACAGTGTCCCAGCCTCCACCTCTCTCCGCCCAGTGTCCCAGCCTCCACCTCTCTCCGGACAGTGTCCCAGCCTCCACCTCTCTCCGGACACTGTCCCAGCCTCCACCTCTCTCCGGACACTGTCCCAGCCTCCACCTCTCTCCGCACAGTGTCCCAGCCTCCACCTCTCTCCGCACAGTGTCCCAGCCTCCACCTCTCTCCGCACAGTGTCCCAGCCTCCACCTCTCTCCGCACAGTGTCCCAGCCTCCACCTCTCTCCGGACAGTGTCCCAGCCTCCACCTCTCTCCGGACACTGTCCCAGCCTCCACCTCTCTCCGGACACTGTCCCAGCCTCCACCTCTCTCCGCACAGTGTCCCAGCCTCCACCTCTCTCCGCACAGTGTCCCAGCCTCCACCTCTCTCCGGACAGTGTCCCAGCCTCCACCTCTCTCCGCACAGTGTCCCAGCCTCCACCTCTCTCCGGACAGTGTCCCAGCCTCCACCTCTCTCCGGACAGTGTCCCAGCCTCCACCTCTCTCCGGACAGTGTCCCAACCTCCACCTCTCTCCGGACAGTGTCCCAGCCTCCACCTCTCTCCGCACAGTGTCCCAGCCTCCACCTCTCTCCGGACAGTGTCCCAGCCTCCACCTCTCTCCGCCCAGTGTCCCAGCCTCCACCTCTCTCCACACAGTGTCCCAGCCTCCACCTCTCTCCGGACAGTGTCCCAGCCTCCACCTCTCTCCGGACAGTGTCCCAGCCTCCACCTCTCTCCGGACACTGTCCCAGCCTCCACCTCTCTCCGGACAGTGTCCAAGCCTCCACCTCTCTCCACACAGTGTCCCAGCCTCCACCTCTCTCCGCCCAGTGTCCCAGCCTCCACCTCTCTCCGCACAGTGTCCCAGCCTCCACCTCTCTCCGGACAGTGTCCCAGCCTCCACCTCTCTCCGGACACTGTCCCAACCTCCAGCTCTCTCCGCACAGTGTCCCAGCCTCCACCTCTCTCTGCACAGTGTCCCAGCCTCCACCTCTCTCCACCCAGTGTCCCAGCCTCCACCTCTCTCCGCACAGTGTCCCAGCCTCCACCTCTCTCCGCCCAGTGTCCCAGCCTCCACCTCTCTCCGGACAGTGTCCCAGCCTCCACCTCTCTCCGGACAGTGTCCCAGCCTCCACCTCTCTCCGCACAGTGTCCCAGCCTCCACCTCTCTCCGCACAGTGTCCCAGCCTCCACCTCTCTCCGGACACTGTCCCAGCCTCCACCTCTCTCCGGACAGTGTCCCAGCCTCCACCTCTCTCCGGACAGTGTCCCAGCCTCCACCTCTCTCCGGACAGTGTCCCAGCCTCCACCTCTCTCCGCACAGTGTCCCAGCCTCCACCTCTCTCCGCCCAGTGTCCCAGCCTCCACCTCTCTCCACACAGTGTCCCAGCCTCCACCTCTCTCCGGACTGTGACCCAGCCTCCACCTCTCTCCGGACACTGTCCCAGCCTCCACCTCTCTCCGGACAGTGTCCCAACCTCCACCTCTCTCCGCACAGTGTCCCAGCCTCCACCTCTCTCCGCACAGTGTCCCAGCCTCCACCTCTCTCCGCACAGTGTCCCAGCCTCCACCTCTCTCCGGACAGTGTCCCAGCCTCCACCTCTCTCCGGACAGAGTCCCAGCCTCCACCTCTCTCCACACAGTGTCCCAGCCTCCACCTCTCTCCGGACACTGTCCCAGCCTCCACCTCTCTCCGCCCAGTGTCCCAGCCTCCACCTCTCTCCGGACAGTGTCCCAGCCTCCACCTCTCTCCACCCAGTGTCCCAGCCTCCACCTCTCTCCGCACAGTGTCCCAGCCTCCACCTCTCTCCACCCAGTGTCCCAGCCTCCACCTCTTTCCGGACACTGTCCCAGCCTCCACCTCTCTCCGGACAGTGTCCCAGCCTCCACCTCTCTCCGCACAGTGTCCCAGCCTCCACCTCTCTCCGGACAGTGTCCCAGCCTCCACCTCTCTCCGGACAGTGTCCCAGCCTCCACCTCTCTCCACACAGTGTCCCAGCCTCCACCTCTCTCCGCCCAGTGTCCCAGCCTCCACCTCTCTCCGGACAGTGTCCCAGCCTCCACCTCTCTCCGGACAGAGTCCCAGCCTCCACCTCTCTCCACACAGTGTCCCAGCCTCCACCTCTCTCCGCACAGTGTCCCAGCCTCCACCTCTTTCCGGACAGTGTCCCAGCCTCCACCTCTCTCCGCACAGTGTCCCAGCCTCCACCTCTCTCCGGACAGTGTCCCAGCCTCCACCTCTCTCCGGACAGTGTCCCAGCCTCCACCTCTCTCCGCACAGTGTCCCAGCCTCCACCTCTCTCCGGACAGTGTCCCAGCCTCCACCTCTCTCCGCCCAGTGTCCCAGCCTCCACCTGTCTCCGGACAGTGTCCCAGCCTCCACCTCTCTCCACCCAGTGTCCCAGCCTCCACCTCTCTCCGCACAGTGTCCCAGCCTCCACCTCTCTCCGCACAGTGTCCCAGCCTCCACCTCTCTCCGCACAGTGTCCCAGCCTCCACCTCTCTCCGGACAGTGTCCCAGCCTCCACCTCTCTCCACCCAGTGTCCCAGCCTCCACCTCTCTCCGCACAGTGTCCCAGCCTCCACCTCTCTCCGCACAGTGTCCCAGCCTCCACCTCTCTCCGGACACTGTCCCAGCCTCCACCTCTCTCCGGACAGTGACCCAGCCTCCACCTCTCTCCGCACAGTGTCCCAGCCTCCACCTCTCTCCGCCCAGTGTCCCAGCCTCCACCTCTCTCCGCACAGTTTCCCAGCCTCCACCTCTCTCCGCCCAGTGTCCCAGCCTCCACCTCTCTCCGCCCAGTGTCCCAGCCTCCACCTCTCTCCGCACAGTTTCCCAGCCTCCACCTCTCTCCGGACAGTGTCCCAGCCTCCACCTCTCTCCGCACAGTGTCCCAGCCTCCACCTCTCTCCGCCCAGTGTCCCAGCCTCCACCTCTCTCCGCACAGTGTCCCAGCCTCCACCTCTCTCCGCCCAGTGTCCCAGCCTCCACCTCTCTCCGCACAGTTTCCCAGCCTCCACCTCTCTCCGCCCAGTGTCCCAGCCTCCACCTCTCTCCGCACAGTGTCCCAGCCTCCACCTTTCTCCGCACAGTTTCCCAGCCTCCACCTCTCTCCGCCCAGTGTCCCAGCCTCCACCTCTCTCCGCACAGTTTCCCAGCCTCCACCTCTCTCCGCACAGTGACCCAGCCCTCAGCAAACCTCTGGATAGAGTCTAACTGAATTGGGAGACCCACTACACGCAATCGTGCAGACACCCAGCCTGTCAGGTGGCCAATCCCGCCTGGGAGGCTGTGGCCATGATTGTCAGCGTCAGGTCACTCTGAAGGAGGTCGGGGCAGTGCTGGAAGAAGATGAATGACCTTCTCTATGCAGCCAGGGTAAGTCCGCTTCCTCATGTCTTCCTCAGCACCCCTTTCACACAGCCCACACACCTCCACCGCAATCTCACTCCCCCTCACCTTGTGGGGTTGCAGCGCTTGATCCCCCCCTCCCCTCAGCCCATAATCCCCCTCAGGAGCTCCGGTGCCCCTCAAATGCCTGCTCCCACTCACCTCCCACCCACACCAGACTTCACCTCCATCTGGCGAGGCACGATTGCCGCCTCCACTCTTCCCATCTGTCTCATTGGAGGACACACTCGAGCACAGCAGGTGTGAGAGGGCACACCCGGCCAGAGTGATGCCAGAGCTTAAGACCCGAACCCCAGTTGAGGGATGAGCCCTTGAGCTTTCCGCAAGAAGTAGGGTCATTCCTGTCCTCCCACAGTCCAAAGATGTGCGGGTTAGGTGGACTGGCCGTGATAAATTGCCCCTTGGTGTCCAAAAGGTTAGATGGGGTTATGGGTATAAGGTGGGGGCGTGGGCCTAGGGTGGATACTCTTTCCAAGGGTCTGTGCAGACTCAAAGGTCAAATGGTCTCTTTCTGCATTGTAGGAATTCTATGATTCTCTCAATCCCTTTTTATACAGTGGAACGACGTTTGCATTTCTCCAGTCCTCCGGTCTCTCTCCTGAATCTAGTGAGGATTGGAAAATCACCCTCAGCGAATCTGGTATCTCCTCCCTGACCTCCTTCAGTAGCCTCAGAAACAATCCATCTTGCCCTGGTGACTTGTCATCTTTCAAGGATTCCAACTCTTCAAGTAATTCTTCCCTCTTTATTGTTATCCCGTCCAGTATCTCTCAGTGTTCCACCTGGACAACTATATCTGCATCCTCCATATCCTTTGTAAGCACAGAGACAAAATATTCATTTAAAACCCTCCCCACCGGCTCTGAACCTACACACACCTTCCCCTCTTCACGTCTGCTAGGTCTCACTTTTCCCTCTGGGAACGCTTTGGTAGGACACCGGTTCATGGGTCAGTGAGCAGTACATTGTCAGCCCGTCAGTTTCAGGAGAGGTAGGAGCAGGGGGAATAAGCTCCATGCAACCAGCTCAGAGGGGCTGGGAAGATGGCTCATAGAACATAGAACATTACAGCGCAGTACAGGCCCTTCAGCCCTCGATGTTGCGCCGACCTGTGAAACCACTCTAAAGCCCATCTAACCTATTCCCTTATCATCCATATGTCTATCCAATGATCATTTGAAAGCCCTTAGTGTTGGCGAGTCCACTAGTGTTGCAGGCAGGGCATTCCACGCCCTTACTATCTGAGTAAAGAACCTACCTCTGACATCTGTCCTATATCTATCTCCACTCAATTTAAAGCTATGTCCCCTCGTGCTAGACATCACCATCCGAGGAAAAAGGCTCTCATTGTCCACCCTATCCAATCCTCTGATCATCTTGATGCCTCAATTAAATCACCTCTTAACCTTCTTCTCTCTAACAAAAACAGCCTCAAGTCCCTCAGCTTTTCCTCATAAGATCTTCCCTCCATACCAGGCAACATTCTGGTAAATCTCCTCTGCACCCTTTCCAATGCTCCCACATCCTTCCTATAATGCAGCGACCAGAATTGCACGCAATACTCCAAATGCGGTCGCACCAGAATTTTGTATAGCTGCAACATGACCTCATGGCTCCTAAACTCAATCCCTCTACCAATAAAATCTAACACAATGTACGCCTTCTTAACAACCCTCTCAACCTGGGTGGCAACTTTCAGGGATCTATGTACATGGACACCGAGATCTCTCTGCTCATCCACACTGCCAAGAATCTTACCATTAGCCCAGTACTCTGTCTTCCTGTTATTCCTTCCAAAATGAATCACCTCACACTTTTCTGCATTAACCTCCATTTTCCACCTCTCAGCCCAGCGCTGCAGCTTATCTATGTCCCTCTGTAACTTGTAACATCCTTCCGCACTGTCCACAACTCCACCGACTTTAGTGTCATCTGCAAATTTACTCACCCATTCTTCCACGCCCTCCTCCAGGTCATTTATAAAAATGACAAACAGCAGTGGCCCCAAAACAGATCCTTGTGGTGCACCACTAATAACTGGACTCCAGTCTGAACATTTCCCATCAACCACCACCCTTTGTCTTCTTCCAGCTAGCCAATTTCTGATCCAAACTGCTAAAACACCCTGAATCCCATGCCTCTGTATTTTCTGCAGTAGCCTACCGTGGGGAACTTTATCAAACACTTTTACTGAAATCCATATACACCACATCAACTGCTTTACCCTCATCCACCTGTTTGGTCACCTTCTCAAAGAACTCAATAAGGTTTGTGAGGCACGACCTACCCTTCACAAAACCGTGTTGACTATCTCTAATCAAATTATTCCTTTCCAGGTGATTATACACCCTATCTCTTATAAACCTTTCCAAGACTTTGCCCACAACAGAAGTAAGGCTCACTGGTCTATAGTTACCGGGGTTGTCTCTACTCCCCTTCTTGAACAAGGGGACAACATTTGCTATCCTCCAGTCTTCTGGCACTATTCCTGTAGACAATGACATAAAGATCAAAGCCAAAGGCTCAGCAATCTCCTCCCTAGCTTCCCAGAGAGTCCTAGGACAAATCCCATCCGGCCCAGGGGACTTATCTATTTTCACACTTTCCAGAATTGCTAACACCTCCTCCTTATGAACCTCAAGGCTCATGGTTATCCCGGAAAGCAGTGTGTCAGCCAACAAATACCATCGAGACCAAAGGGCCAGAAGCAGGTGGCAGTGAAGTTGAGTTAGAGGAGGAGCTGTGGGAAGCAGACTTTCGGTAAAGAGGGCTGATGGGGCAATGGTACCCTGTTGGAGTTATGGTGTTCTGCGTGGCATGGCCAGAGATCTGTCAGTGTGTTTGTCAGCTCGTTCTCAATGCACCAGGAATTCATGGAGAAGGAATCTCGAAAGGTGCGATTGAAACCCTTTTGAGTTGAGCCGTTGTCCAATCTACCCGAGTGGGAGCGAGAATTCCCAACAGACATTTTCCAAGATGAAGCTGGAAATCCATCATGAGCCAAAGTTTCAATGAGATTGTTTGCCTCGGAGTTTACTGACACCCGAGTGGGCTCTTGAGAAATCCATGTCCACTACCTTGGTTGCATCTGTCAGTTACTCGATAGTGTGGTGTGTTCGACCACAGTCCATCTGTTAATTCACACGTACCTGGCTTTCCCTGAGTGCCGCAGCACAAAATAAATATTTGTAAATTGTTTTATCTCCCTGAACTTCTACAGCAAAGTTTGTTTCTGTTTGTTCAAAACCCATGGAATTCTGTGACTTCATTCCGATGGCAAGTCTCTTGTGTCTCAACCTTTATCCATTTTAAACACAACATGATCGATTATTAGGCAGGTTTCCTTCCCCCCCCACATCCCGGGGTCTGGCCAAGGATCATAACTAGCCACAGAGCTTTGAAGTGCTGGGGACAGATCACACTTTGTGGAAGGGAGCAAACTAACCGAGCGATGCAATAGGGCAATCTGTAACCACAGGAAGACACATGCTGACAAAACCACAAACACCAAAATACTTCAGCCCCCACAACCACTCACAGAAGCGTTCTCAGGTCAAACACTTTGCACATTTGTGGGTGGCACGGTGGCACAGTGGTTAGCACTGTCGCTTCACAGCACCAGGGTCCCAGGTTCGATTCCCGGCTTGGGTCACTGTCTGTGCGGAGTCTGCACGTTCTCCCCGTGTCTGCGTGGGTTTCCTCCGGGCGCTCCGGTTTCCTCCCACAAGCCCCGAAAGACGTGCTGTTAGGCGAATGGGACATTCTGAATTCTCCCTGTGTGTCCCCGAACAGGCGCCGGAATGTGGCGATTTTCACAGTAACCTCATTGCAGTGTTAATGTGAGCCTACTTGTGACACTAATACAGATTATGATTATTAAAATAAAAATTAGCTCCCAGATGAATCACACTACTAGTGCCAGCAGGACAAAGGGCCTGAATTGTCAAGAATCTTCCTTCCCTCATTAGCCTGCCGGTGCTCTGTCTATACCTCCGCCCTTCGCAAGGTCAGCACTCCTATCCCCTGTTCAAGAGGCGACAGGTGAACCTGTCCAGATCCAATTTCTATCTAACATCACAGCCAGCAGTGTGAAGGTGAGCGGAGTTGGTTCAGAAGTGTTTTTGATTAATTGTGAATAATGCATCTGAGTATTGCAGAAGAGACAGGCTGTCAAAGTTTTATATCCACCACTCAACAGGACAGATGCATGAATACCAAATTTCAAAGGGTGCAACAATTTATATTGCTGTAGAAAATGGTGCTGATTCATTGGCAAGCTTGATTGGTCGACATGTTGGCATGGAGAATGCACCGGGGAACTACTGTCCCCCCCCCCCCCCCACCCCAGGGATATGGTTTCATTTAAAAACCTATTTGCTGCTTTGAAAATTATACTCTCATCAGGCACACTGTTCTGGTTACACTGCAATGAAGTGACTGAGCTACTGTGCTGCCCACAGATGTGCTGGGCTCCTCCATCATTGAGGATGGGGATATTTGTGGAGCCTCCTCCTCCAGTGAGTTGTTTAATTGTCCCCACCATTCACAGCTGGATGTGGCAGGGCTACAGAACTTAGGTCTGATGAGTTGGTTTTGGGATCGCTTCGCTCTGTCTGTTACTTGCTGCTTCTGCTGTGTGACACACAAGTAGTCCTGTGTTGTAGCTTCACCAGGTTAACACCTCATTTTTCGGTCTGCCTGATGTTGCTCCCAGCATGCTCTCCTGCGCTCTTCACTGAACCGGCGTTGACCCCCTGGCTGGGCGGTAATGGGGGAGTGGGGGATATCCCGGGCCAGGGGGTTACAGATTGTGGTTGATACAATTCTGCTGCTGCTGATGGCCTACAGCGCCTCCTGGAGGCCCAGTCTTGAGTTGCTGGATCTGTTTGAAGTCTATCCCATTTAGCACGGTGGTCGTGCCACACAACACGATGGAGGGTATCCTCAATGTGAAGACAGGACTTCCACCGATACGGTCACGGACAGATACATCTGCAGCAGGCAGGTTGGTGAGGATGAGGTCAAGTATGTTTTTCCCTCTTGTTGGTTCCCTCACCACCTTTAGGACCCGGCTCGGTCTGTGGTGGTACTGTGAGGCAGCTCTCCCAATTCTGGCACAAAAGTGTTAGTGAGGAGGACTTGGTGTTCGTAGAGAGATGTTAGTAGGGAGGACTTTGCAGGGTCGACGGGGCTGGGTTTCCGTTGTCGTTTCCGGTGCCTGAGTCGATGCCGGGTGGTCCGTCCGGTTTAGAACATAGAACAGTACAGCACAGTACAGACCCTTCGGCCCACGATGTTGTGCCGACCATTTATCCTCATCTAAGGTCAACCTAACCTACACCCCTTCAATTTACTGCTGTCCATGTGCCTGTCCAAGAGTCGCTTAAATGTCCCGAATGACTCTGACTCCACCACCTCTGCTGGCAGTGCATTCCACACACCCACCACTCTCTGTGTAAAGAACTTACCTCTGACATCTCCCCTATACCTTCTCCAATCACCTTAAAATTATGTCCCCTCGTGACAGCCATTTCCGCCCTGGGGAAAAGTCTCTGGCGATCCACTCTATCCATGCGTCTCATCACCTTGTACACCTCCATCAAGTCACCTCTCTGCCTTCTTCGCTCCAGTGAGAAAAGCCCCAGCTCCCTCAACCTTTCTTCATAAGACATGCCCTCCAGTCCAGGCAGCATCCTGGTAAATCTCCTCTGCACCCTCCCCAAAGCATCCACATCCTTCCTATAATGAGGCGACCAGAACTGGACACAATATTCCAAGTGTGGTCTAACCAGGGTTTTATAAAGCTGCAGCAAAACCTCGCGGCTCTTAGACTCAATCCCCCGTTAATGAAAGCCAACACGCCATACGCCTTCTTTCATTCCTTTGTGTTTTCTTTGTAACGGTTGAATATAACTGAGTGGCTATTTCCGAGGTCATTTACGAGTCAGCCACATTGCTGTGGGTCAGGAATCACATGTAGGTCAGGCCAGATAAGGACGGCAATTTCCTTCCCTGGACCAGAGGGGTTTTTACAAAAACCGACAATGGTATCATGATCTTCATTAGGCTTCTAATTCTAAATGTTTTATTGAGTTTAAATTCCATCATCAGCTGTGGTGGGATTTGACCCCGGGTCCCCAGAGCATTACTCTGGGCCTCTGGTATACTTTCCAGTGACAATACATCACCTCCCCTGTTGTGTTATGTACTCTGGGATAACACAGGTTGCAACTGGATGCAGCTTTAACCAAAAGATACTCCAGACGTTGAAGTTAGTTCAATGTGATTTATTGAACCATGAGCACAGTTCTCTATGAGTTCGACTCTCCTGCTAATCTTGCTATAGTAACTGAGTCTAACTAACCAGTCTGCTCTTAGCCACGTGGTGGGTGTGATGCTTCTGATCTGCCCCTGTCCTACTCTCCAAGTTTCGCCTGTGGAAAGAGACAGAGCATGTGTGCCCTGTCCTTAAAAGGGTTGTGTAATGCCCCCTTGTGGTAATGTCACCTCTGGGTGTCTTGACTGCCCATTGGTCGTGTCCTATTCTATGTGTTCATTAGCTGTATGTCTACATGTCATGACGTCTCTAGCCTCTAGTGGTTACTTAGTTGTAGTGTATTTACAGTGATGCATATCCACCACAACACCCTAACATCAGGAGAGCTGAATTCTTTGCATCTGCTCGGCAGATGGTCTTAAGCTCAGGTCTACCAAACCGAACTGATCCCCTGTTTAAAAAAGCAGAAACTCCAGGAACCATTCTCCAAACCTGGCAACAATGATCCATCAGGGCGACTTTTATTGCTGATTTGCGATATGTTCCTTCCTGATTTACTGCAAATTGTAAATTTGAGTTTTAAGTCACATTCGTAAATGAAATATTAAAGACATCAATGCATTGATGCATATCGTTTTGATTTTAAAGGGACGTGGAATCATAACAAATCGCACTGAACCAGGGTAAAAACTAAACAATCAACGAGAAAACTCTGCTTGAAACATTTTTGGAGTTTAATTTTCTCACTTGTTTGAAAACCGAGGTCACCATCTTCTCTTCACATATAAGCAAAGTAGACTGTGTTCACTCTCATGTTTTTGCCCGAAACTGTTGTGTTTCAGCTCTTCTCAAGGGCAAGGAGGAATGGAGGCACAGACTAATTTCTAAATGGAGAAATGCTTAGGAATTCAAAAGCACAAAGGGACTTGGGAGTCCTTGTTCACGATTCTCTGAAGGTTAACGTGCAGGTTCAGTCGGCAGTTAGGAAGGCAAATGCAATGTTAGCATTCATGTCGAGAGGGCTAGAATACAAGACCAGGATGTACGTCTGAGGCTGTATAAGGCTCTGGTCAGACCCCATTTGGGTTGTATAAAGAGTCAAAGGTTCTGCTCCTTTACCACAAACACTTTAATTTACTTCAACAGACTCTGTACAAAACTCTAACATCACACCACCTGACACAAAGGCCACCGGAAGCCCCTTTACATATCAGTGTCAATTAATGGATACTTAACATAAATGAGACAACTAATTGGAATGTCTCTTAACCCATTACTTAACAGTCTCCCCTTCCTTGGAGAAAAAAAATAATTAGGTGAAAACAAAATTAAAAGAAACTCAAAAACACACCCGCAATTTCCCCCCTTCTTTTTTGATCATTTTTTGAAGAAAAAGATAGTCAGAGAAACAGGCGCCCTTCGTTACCAATATCCAAAAGTTTCTGTGAACTCGCCCTTCTATTTGTAAAACAGTCGGACAACTGATAGCTACCATCGATCCATTAAATTTTTGCTATTTCCCCTCTGTCCAACATCTGCTTCAAACTTGCGATGTCTATCCTTAACCTTTTTTCATTGACACATTTTGTACAGTGCACATTTTCCCACAGGGATTTATTGTCAATGTGACAGTCAATGGATATATTACCCAAATCCTCTAATCCCAAAATTTCTATCAATATCTGAGATATATAAAAGGCCATATCCACCGCCTCTACAAGGCTTAACATCTCAGCAGCCAAAGTGCTTTTGACCACTCTCCATATTTTCTTTGTTTCCCACACAAGTGGGCAACATTTACCATTGTTCCCCAAAAGGAAAATTATAAAACCTCCTGCGCTTGAAACCCCATCACATAAATTTGCATAGGGCGCATCATTATAAACTATGGGTGGGATTCTCCGACCCCCCACCGGGCCGGAGAATCGCCGGGCAGGGGGGGCATGAATCCCCCCCCAACGGCAGCTGCCGGATTCTCCGGCGCCGGTTTTTCGGCGGGGGCGGAATCACGTTGTGCCGGTCGGGGGCCGTTGGCAGTGCCCCCCCCCCGGCGATTCTCCAGGCCCCGATGGGTCGAGCGGCCGCCCGTTTTTGGCCGGTCCCGCCGGCGTAAATCAAACCAGGTCCATACCGGCGGGACCTGGATCAGCGGACGGCCTGCGGAGCCCTCGGGGGGGCGTGGGGGGATCTGCCTGGCCCGCGATCAAGGCCCAACGATCCGCCGGCGGGCCTGTGCCGTGGGGGCACTCTTTCCCTCCACGCCGGCCACTGTAACAGTCCGCCATGGCCGGCGCAGAGATGAACCCCCCTGCGCATGCGCTGGGATGACGCCAGTACACACTGGCGCTCCCGTGCATGCGCCAAGTCGCGCCGGCTGGCGGAGGCCCTTCGGCGCCAGCTGACGTGGCGCCAATCACGCCGCCGCCGGCCTAGCCCCTGAAGGTGCGGAGGATTCCGCACCTTCCGGG
Organism: Scyliorhinus torazame; assembly: GCF_047496885.1. Classification (NCBI taxonomy): domain Eukaryota; kingdom Metazoa; phylum Chordata; class Chondrichthyes; order Carcharhiniformes; family Scyliorhinidae; genus Scyliorhinus; species Scyliorhinus torazame. The sequence goes on from NC_092715.1 coordinate 11,218,145, forward strand.
CGGTCCGACGCTGGCCTGGTTCACGCCACTCCTCGGGGCCGGTACTGCCCGCCCCATCGGTTAGGGGAGAATCCCGGCCTATGAGTGCCAAGTGCCTGAGGTCACCTAAAACCGGGTACCTCAAAACACACTCCTGCATTTTTAGTTTGACCAACACTTTATTTGCTCTTATTATGTCTTCCACTTTGGGATCATTCATTTTTGTACTCAACACTAAGACATCAAAACTCACGGCCGGTCTAGTCTGTCTACCTAACCAGTTCAGATGCCCAATTAAACTTCGCAGTTGCTCTTTTTCCATCTTTGAAACCATTGCGTCTTTTTGTGAAACCCGGCCACGACTAATTGCTATTGGGCTGATGCTTTCCAAATAAGATTGCTGACGTAAAGTTGTCCCTAACTTAGTCTGTCCAATTTCCAGTCCAATATATTTAAATGCACCAGAAGCCTGACTTCCAACCCTGAATTCTTTCCTCAAACCAGAGATTACAATAGCTTGAAAATCACTAGCCCCGCCCCACAAAAAATCATCGACATGCATCATAAAGATGCCAGAAAGATTTCCTTTATAGTGCCAGTAAAACATTGCAGGATCTGCTTTCAACTGGCAACAGCCTAACTTTAACAAAACTGACCTTACCGAAAAATACCAGACTCTAGACGCATCATTTAATCCATATGCACATTTGTTCAACTTCCAGAGTACCCCTTCTGTGTTAGCTGCTTCTTTAGGAGGACGGAGAAAAATGTCTCTCTGGAGCTGATGCCCCTGCAAAAAGGCAGCTTTTATATCTATAGATTTGCATTCCCATGCCTCTGTGGCTAATAGAGCCAAGAAGATCTTTAAAATAACCTTTCCTGCTGAAGATGAATCGACCCTTAAATCCTGATCTTCTAAGTTTTCTTCAAATCCCCTCGCCACAAGCCTGGCCTTTGCCTTATAAGTTTCATCCGGAAGAACCTTTTCCATGCAAATCCATCTGTGGGATAGAGCTCTTTGTCCCCTATCCGGTACTTCTGTGTATACCCCAAATTCACTCCAACTATGCAATTCTTGCTGCTTGGCATCTTTGATACTTTTTCATCTAAATTATTGGAAGCCACCAAAATCTCACGTGCATGTGGGCTTCTACTCCTATTAGTATTTGTAGTCTTACTCATGTTCCGAGACCTTGATAAACTACGTCCCCTCTCCCGCCTGGTATCTCATTCTGTACTGCTACTGCTTGATCTTTCCCTTCTGCTGTGGGATGTCCTTTCAATAATTCTCGACCTTTTCCTGCGAACCTGTTCACTATCCAATGTACTATGTGAACTGGCACTGCGTTTCTGTGCCCTCCATTTTTGAAATTCGTGTTCTCAATCCATTGTCTTGATTTCCTCCCCTGAATGCTGTACATTCAATCAATGTTTATACTTTCCAGTGGCATTCCCTGCTCTACTAATAACAGTTGCATCCTTCCATTGACTAGACCCTTCGGGCAAGTATGTCACTTTTGTACCAACTTTTGGCAGTTGCCCTTTCGGAAAAATGGCCTGTTTTAATTCACCAGAAGTGTTGTGTTCCTCCACAGAAACCCTGTCTATATCAGTTAATTGGTCCTCATAGTTCTGTAACACATGCGTACCAGATGACTCTGGTTCCTCGTCATGTCTGTCTGCTCTGTCTAAATTTGAAAATTTGTAATCTGTACCCATTATCCTTGATGAATAGACCCTAACAGTTTGATTACCATGTTGCAAAATAATTATTTTGCCATCTGTCCCTATGATCTTCCCTGAGCCTTTCCATTCATTAAAATTGTCTCTCTTATAGTATACCATGTCTCCTTGCTGAAAAACGGCATCTGATGGCCGTACACTATGCCTCAAAGCTCTGCGAATTCTTTCAGCGACTTCTGCTTCCAAAAAAGCTTTTCTACTGCTATGTAATGCATTTAAAGGCTCAGCGAAGGCAGAGCTAATTGTAGTCCCCTCCCAAGCTGGAGGCTGGTCATCCAAAATGGATGGAATTTTAGGATTTCTACTAAACACTAATTGATAAGGACTATAGCCCTCAACCATCTGCAATGAATTCTTTGCATGTACCGCCCATGCTAAAGCTGAATTTAGCCTGCAGTTTGGTCTATCTGCCAAAATTTTCCGGAGCATGTCATCTATTACCGCATGATTCCTTCACAGACACCATTACTAAATGGGCTTTCTGCAGCCGTATTCAGAATTGTGACATTCACATTTTCATACATATCCCTAAACTCATCATTAGCAAATTCTCCCCCATTGTCCGTAAGGAATTTTGCCGGTGGACCCATTCGTGTCCCTAGCCATTTTTCCACGATTTGATCCAGAATTACTCTCTTTTCTTTACTTCGTACAATTGTTGATTGATTAAATCTGGTTGCTGAATCTACAAAATTCAAAATAAATATATTATTGGCTTTATCAGCACAGTAGCACAGTGGATAGCACTGTGGCTTCACAGCTCCAGGGTCCCAGGTTCGATTCCCCGCTGGGTCACTGTCTGTGTGGAGTCTGCACGTTCTCCCCGTGTCTGCGTGGGTTGCCTCCGGGTGCTCCGGTTTCCTCCCACAGTCCAAAGACGTGCAGGTTAGGTGGATTGGCCATGATAAATTGCCCTTAGTGTCCAAGAAAAAAGGTTGGGAGGGGTTATTGGGTTATGGGGATAGGGTGGAAGTGAGGGCTTGGGTGGGTCAGTGCAGATTCGATGGGCTGAATGGCCTCATTCTGCACTGTATGTTCTATGTTCAGGTCCATGGCCAAAATGTCATTAAAATCCAGAGCCAAAGGTAAGGTTACTATCGGTCGTGCTGGTGTCCTTCTGTACTTCCGACAAACTTAACAGCGATCACTGACCTGTTCTGTTCGTTTAGTATAGTCTTCATCCCTTACCCCTGCACCCTTTAATAAATGTTTCAGCCTCCGAGGAGACGGATGTATAAATTGCCTATGCAGTTTTAATACAACAAGCTTTTTATCAGCTAAAGTCCCATTTTCAACTGCCATTAACACATCCTTAACCACTCTACTTGAAATATTATTTTCAGTAGTGGAATACAATAGTGTCCCGACTGTGTAAATTGTAAGTCCACCGTCTTTCCAAAAACTGTTGCCTTATCCTGTTCCATATCCAGTTTCATGTGTGCTTTCTTCATCGACGGTCTGTTCAGAAGCAAAGTCTGTTCTAATGAAATGATTCACTCTGGCAATATTGCAAGGGATCACCACTCTTTTCAGCGACTTCAGGGCTAGAAGGCTGGGAACAGACGAAGCCTGCGTGGAATATAAGGAAAGTAGGAAGGTACTTAAGCAAGGAATCAGGAGGGCTAGAAGGGGTCATGAAAAGTCATTGGCAAACAGGGTTAAGGAAAATCCCAAGGCTTTTTACACGTACATAAAAAGCAAGAGGGTAGCCAGGGAAAGGGTTGGCCCACTGAAGGATAGGCAAGGGAATCTATGTGTGGAGCCAGAGGAAATGGGCGAGATACTAAATGAATACTTTGCATCAGTATTCACCAAAGAGAAGGAATTGGTGGATGTTGAGTCTGGAGAAGGGTGTGTAGATAGCTTGGGTCACATTGAGATCTAAAAAGACATGGTGTTGGGCGTCTTGAAAAATATTAAGATGGATAAGCCCCAGGATCTGATGGGATCTACCCCAGAATACTGAAGGAGGCTGGAGAGGAAATTGCTGCGGCCTTACCAGAAATCTTTGGATCCTCACTGTCTTCAGGTGATGTCCTGGATGACTGGAGAATAGCCAATGTTGTTCCTTTGTTTAAAAAGGGTAGCAAGGATAATCCAGGGAACTACCGGCTGGTGAGCCTTACGTCAGTGGTAGGGAAATTACTGGAGAGAATTCTTCGAGACAGGATCTACTCGCATTTAGAAGCAAATGGACGTATTAGCGAGAGGCAGCACGGTTTTGTGAAGGGGAGGTCGTGTCTCACTAACTTGATAGAGTTTTTCGAAGAGGTAACAAAGATGATTGATGCAGGTAGGGCAGTGGATGTTGTCTATATGGACTTCAGTAAGGCCCTTGGCAAGGTCCCTCATCGCAGACTGGTACAAAAGGTGAAGTCACACGGGATCAGAGGTGAGCTGGCAAGGTGGATACAGAACTGGCTAGGTCATAGAAGGCAGAGAGTAGCAATGGAAGGATGCTTTTCTGATTGGAGGGCTGTGACCAGTGGTGTTCCACAGGGATCAGTGCTGGGACCTTTGCTGTTTGTAGTATATATAAATGATTTGGAGGAAAATGTAACTGGTCTGATTAGTAAGTTTGCGGTCAACACAAAGGTTGGTGGAATTGCGGATACCGATGAGGACTGTCAGAGGATACAGCAGGATTTAGATTGTTTGGAGACTTGGGCGGAAGATAGCAGATGGAGTTTAATCCGGGCAAATGTGAGGTCATGCATTTTGGAAGGTCTAATGCAGGTAGGGAATATACAGTGAATGGTAGAACCCTCAAGAGTATTGAAAGTCAGAGAGATCTAGGTGTACAGGTCCACAGGTCACCGAAAGGGGCAACACAGGTGGAGAAGATAGTCAAGAAGGCATACGGCATGCTTGCCTTCATTGGCCGTGGCATTGAGTTTAAGAATTGGCAAGTCATGTTGCAACTGTATCGAACCTTAGTTAGGCCACACTTGGAGTATAGTGTTCAATTCTGGTCGCCACACTACCAGAAAGATGTGGAGGCTTTAGAGAGGGTGCAGAAGAGATTTACCAGTATGTTGCCTGGTATGGAGGGCATTAGCTATGAGGAGAGGATGAATAAACTCAGTTTGTTCTCACTGGAACGACGGAAGTTGAGGGGCGACCTGATTGAGGTCTACAAAATGAAATGAAAATGAAAATCGCTTATTGTCACAAGTAGGCTTCAAATGAAGTTACTGTGAAAAGCCCCTAGTCGCCACATTCCGGTGCCTGTTCGGGGAGGCTGGTATGGGAGGGGCATAGACAGAGTGGATAGTCAGAGGCTTTTTCCCAGTGGAGAGGGGTCAATTACTAGGGGGCACAGGTTTAAGATGAGAGGGGAAAGGTTTAGAGGAGATGTACGAGGCAAGCTTTTTTACACAGAGGGTAGTGGGTGCCTGGAACTCACTACCGGAGGAGGTGGTGGAAGCAGGGACGATAGTGACATTTAAGGGGCATCTTGACAAATACATGAATAGGATGGGAATAGAGGGATACGGACCCAGGAAGTGTAGAAGATTGTAGTTTAGACGGGCAGCATGGTCGGCACGGGCTTGGAGGGCCGAAGGGCCTGTTCCTGTGCTGTACATTTCTTTGTTCTTTGTTCTTATTATCATCCCCAAACCTGAAACTTGTGGAACTTCAAATTCCTTAACCTTGTTACGATTTTCAGCATTCAAGGAGTCCAGGTAACATTTTAACCAGTCAATTCCACACACAGTAGATGTGCAGCCACTGTCCAATACAGCACAGTTGACGGATTCTGCAACCCTGCGTAAAACTGCTTGTCAATAGGACAATTCCTTCTTTCTGGTGACTCTCTTTTTCCTCTTCTGACTCTTCCGTGTCATGTGTCGCTTCAAACACTCTATCATAACGAGTTGGACAGCTGAAAGCATAATGGTATTGAGAGTCACATCGAAAACATCGATTTATCATGCCCCGTGCATTTCTGGGGTTCATCTTCCTATTGTAGGTTCTAACTGGGTTTCTGTCTTCATAATTTTCGGGTCCCGATTTCCTTCTATAGTCTTGGAACCTGTTTGTAGCCATACGATTTTGCCATCCTGTTAGTAGTGTATCTTCCATGTTCAGCTTTGTGGCAAGCTGACCTTTTTGGGTCATCAGAGCCATCGGAATCGAATGTTTCCCCAGAAACCTTTGAAAAGCTTCTGTCATCTGTTCGAATAAGGTATCCTTATCAGTAAACTGAACTCCTGTCAAAACCAGGAGTCTATCCACGTTGCTCACTCTACCGCAGTCAAGTAATTTAAAGGCCAACACAGACTGTGGAAATTCTAGGTTGTGTTTCTGCAGCCTTTTATATAGTCTGCCAAATTCCATTATATAGTCTTCAATAGAGAAATCCTTTATTTTCCGGAACCTATCAAAATCCGACCATGCTTCATACGCACTTAACAAGTCATCTTTCTTATAAATCTTATCCATATAATGTAATAAAGTCTCCAGACCTTCTTCTGAGTCTAACTCTTCCAATTCCAGCTCAGAAAGCACTTTGTTTCGGATTTTACTGTCATATGGTAGAGAAAGAGCCAATGCCATACCTTGTTTTCTCTTTCCCAAAGCAGTTACCTTAGTCCACATAACTACTGCACTTCTCCATTGGCCGTACGATTCCCTTTCAGAAAATAAGGGCGGATAGTCATATCCAGCCATCTTTATCCTCGGTTCAGCCATATAGCTTTGGGTTTTTTTTTCTTACTCACTCTGGAAAAGTTGTATCTTTCAACCCTTCACATTTACACAGCAACCATCCTCTGCTACCAATTGTTAGACGTTTAGCTTCTGTTGTGTAACGAGTCAAAGGTTCTGCTCCTTCTCCACAAACACCTTGAATTTACTTCAACAGACTCTGCACAAAACACTAACATCACATCACCTGACACAAAGGCCACCTGAAGCCCCTTTACATATCAGTGTCAATTGTTGGATACTTAACATAAATGAGACAACTAATTGGAATGTCTCTTAACCCATTACTTAACAATTTGGAGTATAATGAGCAGTTTTGGGCCCCGTATCTAAGGAAGGATGTGCTGGCCTTGGAAAGGGTCCAGAGGAGGTTCACAAGAATGATCCCTGGAATGAAGGGCTTGTCGTAAGAGGAACGGTTGAGGACTCTGGGTCTGTACTCGTTGGAGCTTAGAAGGATGAGGGGGGGGATCTTATTGAAACTTACAGGACACTGCGAGGCCTGGATAGAGTGGATGTGGAGAGGATGTTTCCACTTGTAGGAAAAACTAGAAGCAGAGGACACCAT